>NC_088422.1:9141171-9161171 GCF_034236695.1 Oncorhynchus nerka | reverse complement strand
TCACACACTAACCCCCCTCTCCTCTTTTTGTCATTCTACCCCTCTCTCATTCTCTGTCACTCCTCCTTACGCTCTCTCTCTCTCTGTCTCTCTGTCTCTGTCTCTCTCTCATTCTCTGTCACTCCTCCTTACGCTCTCTCTCTAACTCCCCTCCCACTTCTGCTCTCTGTCTCATGTTGCCCCTCCCACTTCTGCTCTCTGTCTCACGTTGCCCCTCCCACTTCTGCTCTCTGTCTCACGTTGCCCCTCCCACTTCTGCTCTCTGTCTCATGTTGCCCCCTCCCACTTCTGCTCTCTGTCTCACGTTGCCGCTCCCACTTCTACTCTCGGTCTCATGTTGCCCCTCCCACTTCTGCTCTCTGTCTCATGTTGCCCCTCCCACTTCTGCTCTCTGTCTCACGTTGCACCTCCCAATTCTGCTCTCTGTCTCACGTTGCCCCTCCCACTTCTGCTCTCTGTCTCATGTTGCCCCTCCCACTTCTGCTCTCTGTCTCACGTTGCCCCTCCCACTTCTGCTCTCTGTCTCACGTTGCCCCTCCCACTTCTGCTCTCTGTCTCATGTTGCCCCCTCCCACTTCTGCTCTCTGTCTCACGTTGCCCCTCCCACTTCTACTCTCTGTCTCATGTTGCCCCTCCCACTTCTGCTCTCTGTCTCATGTTGCCCCTCCCACTTCTGCTCTCTGTCTCATGTTGCACCTCCCACTTCTGCTCTCTGTCTCACGTTGCCCCTCCCACTTCTGCTCTCTGTCTCATGTTGCCCCTCCCACTTCTGCTCTCTGTCGCATGTTGCCCCTCCCACTTCCGCTCTCTGTCTCACGTTGCCCCTCCCACTTCTGCTCTCAGTCTCATGTTGCCCCTCCCACTTCTGCTCTCTGTCGCATGTTGCCCCTCCCACTTCTGCTCTCTGTCTCACGTTGCCCCTCCCACTTCTGCTCTCTGTCTCATGTTGCCCTCCCACTTCTGCTCTCTGTCTCACGTTGCCCCTCCCACTTCTGCTCTCTGTCTCATGTTGCCCCTCCCACTTCTGCTCTCTGTCTCATGTTGCCCCTCCCACTTCTGCTCTCTGTCTCATGTTGCCCTCCCACTTCTGCTCTCTGTCGCATGTTGCCCCTCCCACTTCTGCTCTCTGTCTCACGTTGCCCCTCCCACTTCTGCTCTCTGTCTCACGTTGCCCCTCCCATTTCTGCTCTCTGTCGCATGTTGCCCCTCCCACTTCTGCTCTCTGTCTCACGTTGCCCCTCCCACTTCTGCTCTCTGTCTCATGTTGCCCCTCCCACTTCTGCTCTCTGTCTCACGTTGCCCCTCCCACTTCTGCTCTCTGTCTCATGTTGCCCCTCCCACTTCTGCTCTCTGTCTCACGTTGCCCCTCCCACTTCTGCTCTCTGTCTCATGTTGCCCCTCCCACTTCTGCTCTCTGTCTCATGTTGCCCCTCCCACTTCCGTTCTCTGTCTCATGTTGCCCCTCCCACTTCTGCTCTCTGTCGCATGTTGCCCCTCCCACTTCTGCTCTCTGTCTCACATTGCCCCTCCCACTTCTGCTCTCTGTCTCATGTTGCCCCTCCCACTTCTGCTCTCTGTCGCATGTTGCCCCTCCCACTTCTGCTCTCTGTCTCACGTTGCCCCTCCCACTTCTGCTCTTTTTTCTCATGTTGCCCCTCTCACTTCTGCTCTCTGTCTCATGCTGCCCTTCTCACTTCTCCTCTCTGTCTCATGTTGCCCCTCTCACTTCTGCTCTCTGTCTCATGTTGCCCCTCTCTCTTCTCCTCTCTGTCTCATGTTGCCCTTCTCTCTTCTCCTCTCTGTCTCATGTTGCCCCTCTCTCTTCTCCTCTCTGTCTCACGTTGCCCCTCCCACTTCTGCTCTCTGTCTCATGTTGCCCCTCCCACTTCTGCTCTCTGTCTCATGTTGCCCCTCCCACTTCTGCTCTCTGTCTCATGTTGCCCCTCCCACTTCTGCTCTCTGTCTCATGTTGCCCCTCCCACTTCTGCTCTCTGTCGCATGTTGCCCCTCCCACTTCTGCTCTCTGTCTCACGTTGCCCCTCCCACTTCTGCTCTCTGTCTCATGTTGCCCCTCCCACTTCTGCTCTCTGTCTCACGTTGCCCCTCCCACTTCTGCTCTCTGTCTCATGTTGCCCCTCCCACTTCTGCTCTCTGTCGCATGTTGCCCCTCCCACTTCTGCTCTCTGTCTCACGTTGCCCCTCCCACTTCTGCTCTTTTTTCTCATGTTGCCCCTCTCACTTCTGCTCTCTGTCTCATGCTGCCCTTCTCACTTCTCCTCTCTGTCTCATGTTGCCCCTCTCACTTCTGCTCTCTGTCTCATGTTGCCCCTCTCTCTTCTCCTCTCTGTCTCATGTTGCCCTTCTCTCTTCTCCTCTCTGTCTCATGTTGCCCCTCTCTCTTCTCCTCTCTGTCTCATGTTGCCCCTCTCTCTTCTGCTCTCTGTCTCATGTTGCCCCTCTCTCTTCTGCTCTCTGTCTCATGTTGCCCCTCTCTCTTCTCCTCTCTGTCTCATGTTGCCCCTCTCTCTTCTCCTCTCTGTCTCATGTTGCCCCTCTCTCTTCTCCTCTCACGTCTGGCTGGTGAGAGGTAGGTGGGCTTGGAATCTAGAGGGGATTCAGACACTTACACACAGAAGATAAACAGGACCACGGGGCCGGACTAGACACTCTCTCTCCGCTCCCCTAACCTCTTTATTTTACCTCTGCTTTCTCCTCTTATTAAATGCCTCACTAAGTCTTTCCCTCCGTGCCATTTTCTTCTCTCTTAACTTTCTCTCTTGCCCTTCAGTTTGTTCGAGGACTGCATGTCTTGTTCTCTCTTGCCCTTCAGTTTGTTCGAGGACTGCATGTCTTGTTCTCTCTTGCCCTTCAGTTTGTTCGAGGACTGCATGTCTTGTTCTCTCTTGCCCTTCTGTGAGACTATATGTTAAGATCTGTCCACTAGCGTCTCTATCTGTGAGACTATATGTTAAGATCTGCCCACTAGCGTCTCTATCTGTGAGACTATATGTTAAGATCTGCCCACTGGCGTCTCTATCTGTGAGACTATATGTTAAGATCTGCCCACTAGCGTCTCTATCTGTGAGACTATATGATAAGATCTGCCCACTAGCGTCTCTATCTGTGAGACTATATGATAAGATCTGCCCACTAGCGTCTCTATCTGTGAGACTATATGTTAAGATCTGCCCACTGGCGTCTCTATCTGTGAGACTATATGATAAGATCTGCCCACTGGCGTCTCTATCTGTGAGTGCGTCCTGTCAGGCTGTTTCCCCACCTGGTACGGCAACTGCACCACACGCAACCGCAGGGCTCTCCAGAGGCTAGTGAGGTCTGCCCAACGCATCCTCGGGGGCAAACTATCTGCCCTCCAGGACACCTACACCACCCGATGTCACAGGAAGGCCATAAGATCATCAAGGACATCAACCACCCGAGCCACGGCCTGTTCACCCCGCTATCATCCAGAAGGCGAGGTCAGTACAGGTGAATCAAAGCTGAGACAGAGAGACTGAAAAACATCTATCTCAAAGCCATCAGACTGTTAAATAGACATCACTAGCACATTAGAGGCTGCTGCCCTATATACATAGACTTGAAATCACTGGCCAATTTAATAAATGGAACACTACTCACTTTAATAATGATGTTGACATATTTTGCATTACCCATCTCATATGTATATACACTGTATTCTGTCCTATTCTACTGTATCTTAGTCTATGCCGCTCTGACATTACTCATCTCATATGTACAGTATATACTGTATCCTATACTATTCTACTGTATCTTAGTCTATTCCGCTCTGACATTGCTCATCTCATATGTATATACTGTATTCTGTCCTATTCTACTGTATCTTAGTCTATTCCGCTCTGACATTGCTCATCTCATATGTATATACTGTATCCTATACTATTCTACTGTATCTTAGTCTATTCCGCTCTGATATTGCTCATCTCATATGTATATACTGTATCCTATACTATTCTACTGTATCTTAGTCTATTCCGCTCTGACATTACTCATCTCATATGTATATACTGTATCCTATACTATTCTACTGTATCTTAGTCTATTCCGCTCTGACATTGCTCATCTCATATGTATATACTGTATCCTATACTATTCTACTGTATCTTAGTCTATTCCGCTCTGATATTGCTCATCTCATATGTATATACTGTATCCTATACTATTCTACTGTATCTTAGTCTATGCCGCTCTGACATTACTCATCTATATATTTATATATTCTTAATTCCATTCCTTTACTTTAGATTCTGTGTATTGTTAGATATTACTTGTTAGATATTACTTGTTAGATATTACTTGTTAGATATTACTTGTTAGATATTACTTGTTAGATACTACTGCACTGTTGAAACACAAGCATTTCGCTTACACCCGCAATAACATCTGTCTGTGACAAATACAATTTGATTGGATTTTTTTTGGTCTTCCTTTTGGTGCCTAAATAAACATGACCCTGGTCGTGCCTATTAATGATCAGCCTTCTGGACAGAAATAAGTTCATCACGATGTACAGTATTTAGAGAGAGAGACAGAGTGAGAGAAGGAGAGAGCGAGAGAAAATGAGCGAGTGAATACAAGAAGGACAGGAAGAATGAAATGAATGAGAGTGAGAAAAGAGAGTGGGAGAAAAGAGAAGAAGACAAAGATTTGGAGAGGATGGAGAACAGGGTAACATTAAACACATTCAGCAGATCATCAGGCAGAACTGTGCATATACTATCTGGCCTAAGAGAGAGCCAGAGGGAAAAGATAGCGAGAGAGGGACTCACCCCAGAGACAAAGTCAACATCAGCCTGAGAGAGAGGGACTCACCCCAGAGACAAAGTCAACATCAGCCTGAGAGAGAGGGACTCACCCCAGAGACAAAGTCAACATCAGCCTGAGAGAGAGGGACTCACCCCAGAGACAAAGTCAACATCAGCCTGAGAGAGAGAGACTCACCCCAGAGACAAAGTCAACAGTAGCCTGAGAGAGAGGGACTCACCCCAGAGACAATGTCAACATCAGCCTGAGAGAGAGAGAGAGAGAGGGACTCACCCCAGAGACAAAGTCAACATCAGCCTGAGAGGGAGGGACTCACCGCAGAGACAAAGTCAACATTAGCCTGAGAGAGAGAGGGACTCACCCCAGAGACAAAGTCAACAGTAGCCTGAGAGAGAGAGAGACTCACCCCAGAGACAAAGTCAACAGTAGCCTGAGAGAGAGGGACTCACCCCAGAGACAAAGTCAACATCAGCCTGAGAGATAGAGGGACTCACCCCAGAGACAAAGTCAACATCAGCCGGAGAGATAGAGGGACTCACCCCAGAGACAAAGTCAACATCAGCCTGAGAGAGAGAGGGACACCCCAGAGACAAAGTCAACATCAGCCTGAGAGAGAGGGACTCACCCCAGAGACAAAGTCAACATCAGCCTGAGAGATAGAGGGACTCGCCCCAGAGACAAAGTCAACATCAGCCTGAGAGAGAGGGACTCACCCCAGAGACAAAGTCAACATCAGCCTGAGAGAGAGAGGGAGAGAGAGGGACTCACCCCAGAGACAAAGTCAACATCAGCCTGAGAGAGAGAGGGACTCACCCCAGAGACAAAGTCAACATTAGCCTGAAAGAGAGGGACTCACCCCAGAGACAAAGTCAACATCAGCCTGAGAGAGAGAGGGAGAGAGAGGGACTCACCCCAGAGACAAAGTCAACAGTAGCCTGAGAGAGAGAGACGGACTCACCCCAGAGACAAAGTCAACATCAGCCTGAGAGAGAGAGGGACTCACCCCAGAGACAAAGTCAACAGTAGCCTGAGAGAGAGGGACTCACCCCAGAGACAAAGTCAACATTAGCCTGAGTGATAGAGGGACTCACCCCAGAGACAAAGTCAACATTAGCCTGAGAGATAGAGGGACTCACCCCAGAGACAAAGTCAACATTAGCCTGAGAGAGAGGGACTCACCCCAGAGACAAAGTCAACATTAGCCTGAGAGAGAGAGAGAGAGAGAGAGACTCACCCCAGAGACAAAGTCAACATTAGCCTGAGAGAGAGAGGGAGAGGGAGGGACTCACCCCAGAGACAAAGTCAACATTAGCCTGAGAGAGAGAGGGAGAGAGAGGGACTCACCCCAGAGACATAGTCAACAGTAGCCTGAGAGAGAGAGGGACTCACCCCAGAGACAAAGTCAACAGTAGCCTGAGAGATAGAGGGACTCACCCCAGAGACAAAGTCAACATTAGCCTGAGAGAGAGGGACTCACCCCAGAGACAAAGTCAACATTAGCCTGAGAGAGAGAGAGAGAGAGACTCACCCCAGAGACAAAGTCAACATTAGCCTGAGAGAGAGAGGGAGAGAGAGGGACTCACCCCAGAGACATAGTCAACATTAGCCTGAGAGAGAGAGGGAGAGAGAGGGACTCACCCCAGAGACAAAGTCAACATTAGCCTGAGAGAGAGAGGGAGAGAGAGGGACTCACCCCAGAGACATAGTCAACAGTAGCCTGAGAGAGAGGGACTCACCCCAGAGACATAGTCAACAGTAGCCTGAGAAAGAGAGGGACTCACCCCAGAGACAAAGTCAACAGTAGCCTGAGAGAGAGAGGGAGAGAGAGGGACACCCCAGAGACAAAGTCAACAGTAGCCTGAGAGAGAGAGGGACTCACCCCAGAGACATAGTCAACAGTAGCCTGAGAGAGTACAGAGATGCTACTAGCCTAGCTGTATTTGGGGTTGGAGGGGAGGTAGAGGTTCACCGCCTGGTAAAATAAACACAGTTGTGGGCGACGCTTGACAACCAATGGAACACAACTGACAAAAACGTGTAACACTCTTTCGAATCTCATTCCAAGTCCAACACCCCTCCCCAAACCAGAACGCCGTATTCTCAAACATTCCTACAAGTATATTAAACATTTCACAGCTTTATATAATTTTACAAGTACTTTACATACAGTATATATCCATCTTTTCATATTTGACAGTACATACATACAAATTCACAGCTGAAGATCTAGTTTACTTTGATTCTATACAATAAATACATGCTCTGGTGTTAGGCATTTCTTTACAAACTTACAGTAAGATTGAAACAGTGTGAGAGATAAGAACCAAATCAACAGAAAGTCAACATTTTCCGTTAGTTGTTTAATAACGCTGTGCTCGTAACCAAGTGGGAGGTGGGAATTTACCAGTTGTGAAGTTGTTAAATACTAGTTGGATGCATTTGCGTGTCTTTGAACTCGTTGAGAAACACCATTTGGTTAATGGCCAACAAGCTGCATCAACCATAAACTAAAAGTACAGCTATCAAGCTTGTAAACAAATTATAGCTTTCCAAAAAAATATTAATATATTATTTATATTTAAAAATACATAAAAAAAATATGTTTTGTTGTTGCATTTAACTGCTGAAAAGTGCTCTTACTGAGGTCATTTCCTTAGTATTTTGATGTAAGAGGTCAGCATGTGGGAGAAGTGGGAGCTGGACGCTATACTACTTATCTGCTAGTAATTACCAGTTGGGGGTGGTTCAAGTGGATTTTTCCCCAGTCGTATGTGGTAAATTCCCACTTGGTTAGGAACTCTGCATAACACACAGAGTTCATACTATATCCATGCCCTTCCACGTCCGTATGATATAATTGGATGGCCAAGCTGTCCATCTTCTCCTTCGGCCAATGACAGGCAGATAATGTCTGTTACGATTACAGGACGCCCAA
The DNA here is from genome assembly GCF_034236695.1 of Oncorhynchus nerka. Lineage (NCBI taxonomy): Eukaryota > Metazoa > Chordata > Actinopteri > Salmoniformes > Salmonidae > Oncorhynchus > Oncorhynchus nerka. The sequence continues at coordinate 9,153,433 of NC_088422.1, read as the reverse complement.
CGACTGAGACCAATGGTGGAACCTTGGGGAGAAGCTCACACGAGAGACCAGCCCTGTCTCAGTAAGTAAATGATTGATGGGTGACATCATCACTATAACACCAATGTATATGCAGTAAACAGTTGAAAAGAGAAACTGAAGTTGCCAAAATAAATAAATAAATAAAAATCTAGAAAGTTAGTGGGATGAAGGTCTTGTAATAGAAAATAATTGTAAAGCAGGCCTGGTGTACGGGAACACTCTCCTAAACTCTGTGGTGTACGGGAACACTCTCCTAGATGCTGTGGTGTACGGGAACACTCTCCTAAACTCTGTGGTGTACGGGAACACTCTCCTAGATGCTGTGGTGTACGGGAACACTCTCCTAAACTCTGTGGTGTACGGGAACACTCTCCTAGATGCTGTGGTGTACGGGAACACTCTCCTAAACTCTGTGGTGTACGGGAACACTCTCCTAAACTCTGTGGTGTACGGGAACACTCTCCTAGATGCTGTGGTGTACGGGAACACTCTCCTAGACTCTGTGGTGTACGGGAACACTCTCCTAAACTCTGTGGTGTACGGGAACACTCTCCTAAACTCTGTGGTGTACGGGAACACTCTCCTAGATGCTGTGGTGTACGGGAACACTCTCCTAGACTCTGTGGTGTACGGGAACACTCTCCTAGACTCTGTGGTGTACGGGAACACTCTCCTAAACTCTGTGGTGTAGAGGAACACTCTCCTAGACTCTGTGGTGTAGAGGAACACTCTCCTAGATGCTGTGGTGTACGGGAACACATAGGAACACTCTCCTAGATGCTGTGGTGTATGGGAACACTCTCCTAGATGCTGTGGTGTACGGGAACACTCTCCTAGACTCTGTGGTGTAGAGGAACACTCTCCTAGACTCTGTGGTGTAGAGGAACACTCTCCTAGACTCTGTGGTGTAGAGGAACACTCTCCTAGACTATGTGGTGTACGGGAACACTCTCCTAGATGCTGTGGTGTATGGGAACACTCTCCTAGATGCTGTGGTGTACGGGAACACTCTCATAGACTCTGTGGTGTAGAGGAACACTCTCCTAGCCTCTGTGGTGTAGAGGAACACTCTCCTAGACTCTGTGGTGTAGAGGAACACTCTCCTAGACTCTGTGGTGTATGGGAACACTCTCCTAAATGCTGTGGTGTATGGGAACAATCTCCTAGATGCTGTGGTGTATGGGAACACTCTCCTAGACTCTGTGGTGTATGGGAACACTCTCCTAGACTATGTGGTGTAAGGGAACACTCTCCTAAATGCTGTGGTGTACGGGAACACTCTCCTAGACTCTGTGGTGTACGGGAACACTCTCCTAAACTCTGTGGTGTACGGGAACACTCTCCTAGATGCTGTGGTGTATGGGAACACATAGGAACACTCTCCTAGATGATGTGGTGTACGGGAACACTCTCCTAGACTCTGTGGTGTAGAGGAACACTCTCCTAGACTCTGTGGTGTATGGGAACACTCTCCTAAATGCTGTGGTGTATGGGAACACTCTCCTAGATGCTGTGGTGTATGGGAACACTCTCCTAGACTCTGTGGTGTATGGGAACACTCTCCTAGACTCTGTGGTGTACGGGAACACTCTCCTAAATGCTGTGGTGTACGGGAACACTCTCCTAGACTCTGTGGTGTACGGGAACACTCTCCTAAACTCTGTGGTGTACGGGAACACTCTCCTAGATGCTGTGGTGTATGGGAACACATAGGAACACTCTCCTAGATGATGTGGTGTACGGGAACACTCTCCTAAATTCTGTGGTGTACGGGAACACTCTCCTAGATGCTGTGGTGTACGGGAACACATAGGAACACTCTCCTAGATGCTGTGGTGTATGGGAACACTCTCCTAGATGCTGTGGTGTACGGGAACACTCTCCTAAACTCTGTGATGTAGAGGAACACTCTCCTAGATGCTGTGGTGTACGGGAACACTCTCCTAAATGCTGTGGTGTATGGGAACACATAGGAACACTCTCCTAAACTCTGTGGTGTAGAGGAACACTCTCCTAGATGCTGTGGTGTATGGGAACACTCTCCTAAACTCTGTGGTGTAGAGGAACACTCTCCTAGATGCTGTGGTGTATGGGAACACTCTCCTAAACTCTGTGGTGTAGAGGAACACTCTCCTAGACTCTGTGGTGTATGGGAACACTCTCCTAAATGCTGTGGTGTATGGGAACACTCTCCTAGATGCTGTGGTGTATGGGAACACTCTCCTAGACTCTGTGGTGTATGGGAACACTCTCCTAGACTCTGTGGTGTACGGGAACACTCTCCTAAATGCTGTGGTGTACGGGAACACTCTCCTAGACTCTGTGGTGTACGGGAACACTCTCCTAAACTCTGTGGTGTACGGGAACACTCTCCTAGATGCTGTGGTGTATGGGAACACATAGGAACACTCTCCTAGATGATGTGGTGTACGGGAACACTCTCCTAAATTCTGTGGTGTACGGGAACACTCTCCTAGATGCTGTGGTGTACGGGAACACATAGGAACACTCTCCTAGATGCTGTGGTGTATGGGAACACTCTCCTAGATGCTGTGGTGTACGGGAACACTCTCCTAAACTCTGTGATGTAGAGGAACACTCTCCTAGATGCTGTGGTGTACGGGAACACTCTCCTAAATGCTGTGGTGTATGGGAACACATAGGAACACTCTCCTAAACTCTGTGGTGTAGAGGAACACTCTCCTAGATGCTGTGGTGTATGGGAACACTCTCCTAAACTCTGTGGTGTAGAGGAACACTCTCCTAGATGCTGTGGTGTATGGGAACACTCTCCTAAACTCTGTGGTGTAGAGGAACACTCTCCTAGATGCTGTGGTGTATAGGAACACTCTCCCAAACTCTGTGGTGTAGAGGAACACTCTCCTAGATGCTGTGGTGTATAGGAACACTCTCCTAAATGCTGTGGTGTATGGGAACACATAGGAACACTCTCCTAAACTCTGTGGTGTAGAGGAACACTCTCCTAGATGCTGTGGTGTAGAGGAACACTCTCCTAGATGCTGTGGTGTATGGGAACACATAGGAACACTCTCCTAAACTCTGTGGTGTAGAGGAACACTCTCCTAGACGCTGTGGTGTATGGGAACACTCTCCTAAACTCTGTGGTGTAGAGGAACACTCTCCTAGACGCTGTGGTGTATAGGAACACTCTCATAAACTCTGTGGTGTATGGGAACGTATATTCCTGACAGTTCACCACACCCTGTTACCTAGCAGGCTCTGTGATTCTAGTACCTCACCCTACTCTCTACCACACCCTGTCAACTAGCAGGCTCTGTGACTCTAGTACCTCACCCTACTCTCTAAAACATAGGGATGGCACTTGTAGACAGGTCATGTCAAATCCATGTGCTCTCATCACAGGTTAAGTCAGGGTGTTGTGCTCTGGGAGTCAGACTCATGTGTTCTCATCACAGGTTAGGTCAGGGTGTTGGGCTCTGGAAGTCAGACTCATGTGTTCTCATCACAGGTTAGGTCAGGGTGTTGGGCTCTGGGAGTCAGACTCATGTGTTCTCATCACAGGTTAGGTCAGGGTGTTGGGCTCTGGGAGTCAGACTCATGTGTTCTCATCACAGGTTAGGTCAGGGTGTTGGGCTCTGGGAGTCAGACTCATGTGTTCTCATCACAGGTTAGGTCAGGGTGTTGGGCTCTGGGAGTCAGACTCATGTGTTCTCATCACAGGTTAGGTCAGGGTGTTGGGCTCTGGGAGTCAGTCTCATGTGTTCTCATCACAGGTTAGGTCAGGGTGTTGGGCTCTGGGAGTCAGACTCATGTGTTCTCATCACAGGTTAGGTCAGGGTGTTGGGCTCTGGGAGTCAGTCTCATGTCTTCTCATCACAGGTTAGGTCAGGGTGTTGGGCTCTGGGAGTCAGACTCATGTGTTCTCATCACAGGTTAGGTCAGGGTGTTGGGCTCTGGGAGTCAGACTCATGTGTTCTCATCACAGGTTAGGTCAGGGTGTTGGGCTCTGGGAGTCAGACTCATGTGTTCTCATCACAGGTTAGGTCAGGGTGTTGGGCTCTGGGAGTCAGACTCATGTGTTCTCATCACAGGTTAGGTCAGGGTGTTGGGCTCTGGGAGTCAGACTCATGTGTTCTCATCACAGGTTAGGTCAGGGTGTTGGGCTCTGGGAGTCAGACTCATGTGTTCTCATCACAGGTTAGGTCAGGGTGTTGGGCTCTGGGAGTCAGACTCATGTGTTCTCATCACAGGTTAGGTCAGGGTGTTGGGCTCTGGGAGTCAGTCTCATGTGTTCTCATCACAGGTTAGGTCAGGGTGTTGGGCTCTGGGAGTCAGACTCATGTGTTCTCATCACAGGTTAGGTCAGGGTGTTGGGCTCTGGGAGTCAGTCTCATGTGTTCTCATCACAGGTTAGGTCAGGGTGTTGGGCTCTGGGAGTCAGACTCATGTGTTCTCATCACAGGTTAGGTCAGGGTGTTGGGCTCTGGGAGTCAGTCTCATGTCTTCTCATCACAGGTTAGGTCAGGGTGTTGGGCTCTGGGAGTCAGACTCATGTGTTCTCATCACAGGTTAGGTCAGGGTGTTGGGCTCTGGGAGTCAGACTCATGTGTTCTCATCACAGGTTAGGTCAGGGTGTTGGGCTCTGGGAGTCAGTCTCATGTGTTCTCATCACAGGTTAGGTCAGGGTGTTGGGCTCTGGGAGTCAGTCTCATGTGTTCTCATCACAGGTTAGGTCAGGGTGTTGGGTTCTGGGAGTCAGACTCATGTGTTCTCATCACAGGTTAGGTCAGGGTGTTGGGTTCTGGGAGTCAGACTCATGTGTTCTCATCACAGGTTAGGTCAGGGTGTTGGGCTCTGGGAGTCAGTCTCATGTGTTCTCATCACAGGTTAGGTCAGGGTGTTGGGCTCTGGGAGTCAGACTCATGTGTTCTCATCACAGGTTAGGTCAGGGTGTTGGGCTCTGGGAGTCAGTCTCATGTGTTCTCATCACAGGTTAGGTCAGGGTGTTGGGCTCTGGGAGTCAGTCTCATGTGTTCTCATCACAGGTTAGGTCAGGGTGTTGGGCTCTGGGAGTCAGACTCATGTGTTCTCATCACAGGTTAGGTCAGGGTGTTGGGCTCTGGGAGTCAGACTCATGTGTTCTCATCACAGGTTAAGTCAGGGTGTTGGGCTCTGGGAGTCAGTCTCATGTGTTCTCATCACAGGTTAGGTCAGGGTGTTGGGCTCTGGGAGTCAGACTCATGTGTTCTCATCACAGGTTAGGTCAGGGTGTTGGGCTCTGGGAGTCAGACTCATGTGTTCTCATCACAGGTTAGGTCAGGGTGTTGGGCTCTGGGAGTCAGACTCATGTGTTCTCATCACAGGTTAGGTCAGGGTGTTGGGCTCTGGGAGTCAGTCTCATGTGTTCTCATCACAGGTTAGGTCAGGGTGTTGGGCTCTGGGAGTCAGTCTCATGTGTTCTCATCACAGGTTAGGTCAGGGTGTTGGGCTCTGGGAGTCAGACTCATGTGTTCTCATCACAGGTTAGGTCAGGGTGTTGGGCTCTGGGAGTCAGACTCATGTGTTCTCATCACAGGTTAGGTCAGGGTGTTGGGCTCTGGGAGTCAGTCTCATGTGTTCTCATCACAGGTTAGGTCAGGGTGTTGGGCTCTGGGAGTCAGTCTCATGTGTTCTCATCACAGGTTAGGTCAGGGTGTTGGGCTCTTGGAGTCAGTCTCATGTGTTCTCATCACAGGTTAGGTCAGGGTGTTGGGCTCTGGGAGTCAGACTCATGTGTTCTCATCACAGGTTAGGTCAGGGTGTTGGGCTCTGGGAGTCAGTCTCATACTTGTAGCCAGTCGTATATACAAGTAGAGAACATACCTGGAGGGCCTAGACTGTGCTGGAGTGGAGGTGTGTGGTGTTGTGTCACACTCCACTACATTGATGCATACAGTGAAAGTCTCTGATTGGTCCCTCATCAGTCATGTGCCGGCCCTCTCATGGGCCCAGAGGACCAGGAAGCAGGAAATGATACATTTGCCGAATGGCAACTTATATGTTGATGCTCATCTCCCTCTCTTCCACTGGGCGAGTCTCCTCTTCAAACTCCATCTCGAGAAGCTCTCCTCTACCTATCCTCTCTCCCCCTCTCCTCTACCCATCCGCTCTCCCCCTCTCCTCTACCCATCCTCTCTCTCCTCTACCTATCCTCTCTTCCCCTCTCCTCTACCCATCCTCTCTCCCCCTCTCCTCTACCCATCCTCTCTTCCCTCTCCTCTACCCATCCTCTCTTCCCCTCTCCTCTACCAATCCTCTCTCTCCTCTACCTATCCTCTCTCCCCCTCTCCTCTACCAATCCTCTCTCTCCTCTACCCATCCTCTCTCCCCCTCTCCTCTACCAATCCTCTCTCTCCTCTACCCATCCTCTCTCCCCCTCTCCTCTACCTATCCTCTCTCCCCTCTCCTCTACTAATCCCTCTCTCCTCTACCCATCCTCTCTCCCCCTCTCCTCTACCAATCCTCTCTCTCCTGTACCCATCCTCTCTCCCCCTCTCCTCTACCTATCCTCTCTCCCCCTCTCCTCTACCAATCCTCTCTCTCCTCTACCCATCCTCTCTCCCCCTCTCCTCTACCAATCCTCTCTCTCCTCTACCCATCCTCTCTCCCCCTCTCCTCTACCCATCCTCTCTTCCCCTCTCCTCTACGCATCCTCTCTCCCCCTCTCCTCTACCCATCCTCTCTCCCCCTCTCCTCTACCTATCCTCTCTCCCCCTCTCCTCTATCATTCCTCTCTCTCTCCTCTATCTATCCTCTCTTCCCCTCTCCTCTACCCATCCTCTCTTCTCCTCTCCTCTACCTATCCTCTCTCCCCCTCTCCTCTATCATTCCTCTCTCTCCTCTATCTATCCTCTCTTCCCTCTCCTCTACCCATCCTCTCTTCCCCTCTCCTCTACCTATCCTCTCTCCCCTCTCCTCTACCTATCCTCTCTTCCACTCTCCTCTACCTATCCTCTCTCCCCCTCTCCTCTATCTATCCTCTCTCTCCTCTATCTATCCTCTCTTCCCCTCTCCTCTACCCATCCTCTCTTCCCCTCTCCTCTACCTATCCTCTCTCCCCTCTCCTCTACCCATCCTCTCTCCCCCTCTCCTCTACCTATCCTCTCTCCCCCTCTCCTCTATCATTCCTCTCTCTCCTCTATCTATCCTCTCTTCCCCTCTCCTCTACCTATCCTCTCTCCCCCTCTCATCTACCTATCCTCTCTCCCCCTCTCCTCTATCTATCCTCTCCCCTCTCATCTACTTATCCTCTCTCCCCCTCTCCTCTATCTATCCTCTCTTCCCCTCTCCTCTACCCATCCTCTCTCCCCCTCTCCTCTACCCATCCTCTCTCCCCCTCTCCTCTACCCATCCTCTCTCCCCTCTCCTCTACCTATCCTCTCTCCCCCTCTCCTCTACCTATCCTCTCTCCCCCTCTCCTCTACCTATCCTCTCCCCCTCTCCTCTATCATTCCTCTCTCTCCTCTACCTATCCTCTCTCCCCCTCTCCTCTATCTATCCTCTCTCCCCCTCTCCTCTACCCATCCTCTCTTCCCCTCTCCTCTACCAATCCTCTCTCTCCTCTACCTATCCTCTCTCCCCCTCTCCTCTACCAATCTCTCTCTCCTCTACCCATCCTCTCTCCCCCTCTCCTCTACCAATCCTCTCTCTCCTCTACCCATCCTCTCTCCCTCTCTCCTCTACCTATCCTCTCTCCCCCTCTCCTCTACCAATCCTCTCTCTCCTCTACTCATCCTCTCTCCCCTCTCCTCTACCAATCCTCTCTCTCCTCTACCCATCCTCTCTCCCCCTCTCCTCTACCTATCCTCTCTCCCCCTCTCCTCTACCAATCCTCTCTCTCCTCTCCCCATCCTCTCTCCCCCTCTCCTCTACCAATCCTCTCTCTCCTCTACCCATCCTCTCTCCCCCTCTCCTCTACCCATCCTCTCTTCCCCTCTCCTCTACCCATCCTCTCTCCCCCTCTCCTCTACCCATCCTCTCTCCCCCTCTCCTCTACCTATCCTCTCTCCCCCTCTCCTCTACCAATCCTCTCTCTCTCCTCTAGCCATCCTCTCTTCCCCTCTCCTCTACCCATCCTCTCTCCCCCTCTCCTCTACCTATCCTCTCTCCCCCTCTCCTCTACCTATCCTCTCTCCCCCTCTCCTCTATCATTCCTCTCTCTCCTCTATCTATCCTCTCTTCCCCTCTCCTCTACCCATCCTCTCTTCCCCTCTCCTCTACCTATCCTCTCTCCCCCTCTCCTCTATCATTCCTCTCTCTCCTCTATCTATCCTCTCTTCCCCTCTCCTCTACCCATCCTCTCTTCCCCTCTACCTATCCTCTCTCCCCCTCTCCTCTATCATTCCTCTCTCTCCTCTATCTATCCTCTCTTCCCTCTCCTCTACCCATCCTCTCTTCCCCTCTCCTCTACCTATCCTCTCTCCCCCTCTCCTCTATCATTCCTCTCTCTCCTCTATCTATCCTCTCTTCCCCTCTCCTCTACCCATCCTATCTTCCCCTCTACCTATCCCTCTCTCCCCTCTCCTCTACCCATCCTCTCTTCCCTCTCCTCTACCTATCCTCTCTCCCCCTCTCCTCTACCCATCCTCTCTCCCCCTCTCCTCTACCTATCCTCTCTCCCCCTCTCCTCTATCATTCCTCTCTCTCCTCTATCTATCCTCTCTTCCCCTCTCCTCTACCCATCCTCTCTTCCCCTCTCCTCTACCTATCCTCTCTCCCCCTCTCCTCTATCATTCCTCTCTCTCCTCTATCTATCCTCTCTTCCCCTCTCCTCTACCCATCCTCTCTTCCCCTCTACCTATCCTCTCTCCCCCTCTCCTCTATCATTCCTCTCTCTCCTCTATCTATCCTCTCTTCCCCTCTCCTCTACCCATCCTCTCTCCCCCTCTCCTCTACCTATCCTCTCTCCCCCTCTCCTCTATCTATCCTCTCTTCCCCTCTCCTCTATCTATCCTCTCTCCCCCTCTCCTCTATCTATCCTCTCTTCCCTCTCCTCTACCCATCCTCTCTCCCCTCTCCTCTACCCATCCTCTCTCACCCCTCTCCTCTACCTATCCTCTCTCCCCTCTCCTCTATCTATCCCCTCTCCTCTACCCATCCCTCTCTCCCTCTCCTCTACCCATCCTCTCTCCCCCTCTCCTCTACCCATCCTCTCTCCCCCTCTCCTCTACCCATCCTCTCCCCTCTCCTCTACCCATCCCTCTCTCCCCTCTCCTCTATCTATCCCTCTCTCCCCTCTCCTCTACCTATCATCTCTCCCCTCTCCTCTACCTATCCTCTCTTCCCCTCTTCCCTCTCTCCTCTACCTATCCTCTCCCCCTCTTCCTCTCTCCTCTACCTATCCTCTCTCCCCCTCTTCCTCTCTCCTCTACCCATCCTCTCTCCCCCTCTCCTCTACCTATCCTCTCTCCCCCTCTCCTCTGTCATTCCTCTCTCTCCTCTATCTATCCTCTCTCCCCTCTCTTCATCCTATCCTCTCTCCCCTCTCCTCTACCTATCCTCTCTCCCTCTCTTCATCCTATCCTCTCTCCCCTCTCCTCTACCTCTCCTCTCTCCCCTCTCCTCTAACCATCCTCTCTCCCCTCTCCTCTACCTATCCTCTCTCCCCCTCTCCTCTAACTATCCTCTCTCCCCCTCTCCTCTACTCATCCTCTCTCGCCCTCTCTTCTACCTATCCTCTCTCCCCCTCTCCTCTACCCATCCTCTCTCCCCCTCTCCTCTACCTATCCTCTCTCCCCCTCTCCTCTATCTATCCTCTCTCTCCTCTACCCATCCTCTCTCCCCCTCTCCTCTACCTATCCTCTCTCCCCCTCTTCTCTACCCATCCTCTCTCCCCCTCTCCTCTACCTATCCTCTCTCCCCCTCTCCTCTATCTATCCTCTCTTCCCCTCTCCTCTACCCATCCTCTCTCCCCCTCTCCTCTATCTATCCTCTCTCCCCCTCTCCTCTATCTATCCTCTCTCGCCCTCTCCTCTATCTATCCTCTCTCCCCCTCTCCTCTACCTATCCTCTCTCCCCTCTCCTCTATCTATCCTCTCTTCCCCTCTCCTCTACCTATCCTCTCTCCCCCTCTCCTCTATCATTCCTCTCTCTCCTCTATCTATCCTCTCTTCCCCTCTCCTCTACCCATCCTCTCTCCCCTCTCCTCTACCTATCCTCTCTCCCCTCTCCTCTATCTATCCTCTCTTCCCCTCTCCTCTATCTATCCTCTCTCCCCCTCTCCTCTATCTATCCTCTCTCCCCCTCTCCTCTATCTATCCTCTCTTCCCCTCTCCTCTACCCATCCTCTCTCCCCCTCTCCTCTACCCATCCTCTCTCCCCCTCTCCTCTACCTATCCTCTCTCCCCCTCTCCTCTATCTATCCCCTCTCCTCTACCCATCCTCTCTCCCCCTCTCCTCTACCCATCCTCTCTCCCCCTCTCCTCTACCCATCCTCTCTCCCCTCTCCTCTACCCATCCTCTCTCCCCCTCTGCTCTATCTATCCTCTCCCCCTCTCCTCTACCTATCCCTCTCTCCCCCTCTCCTCTACCTATCCTCTCTTCCCCTCTTCCTCTCTCCTCTACCTATCTCTCTCCCCCTCTTCCTCTCTCCTCTACCTATCCTCTCTCCCCTCTTCCTCTCTCCTCTACCCATCCTCTCTCCCCCTCTACTCTACCTATCCTCTCTCCCCCTCTCCTCTATCATTCCTCTCTCTCCTCTATCTATCCTCTCTCCCCCTCTTCATCCTATCCTCTCTCCCCTCTCCTCTACCTATCCTCTCTCCCCTCTCTTCATCCTATCCCTCTCTCCCCTCTCCTCTACCTCTCCTCTCTCCCCCTCTCCTCTAACCATCCTCTCTCCCCTCTCCTCTACCTATCCTCTCTCCCCCTCTCCTCTAACTATCCCTCTCCCCCCTCTCCTCTACTCATCCTCTCTCGCCCTCTCTTCTACCTATCCTCTCTCCCCCTCTCCTCTACCCATCCTCTCTCCCCCTCTCCTCTACCTATCCTCTCTCCCCCTCTCCTCTATCTATCCTCTCTCTCCTCTACCCATCCTCTCTCCCCCTCTCCTCTACCTATCCTCTCTCCCCTCTTCTCTACCCATCCTCTCTCCCCTCTCCTCTACCTATCCTCTCCCCCTCTCCTCTATCTATCCTCTCTTCCCTCTCCTCTACCCATCCTCTCTCCCCCTCTCCTCTATCTATCCTCTCTCCCCTCTCCTCTATCTATCCTCTCTCGCCCTCTCCTCTATCTATCCTCTCTCCCCCTCTCCTCTACCTATCCTCTCTCCCCCTCTCCTCTATCTATCCTCTCTTCCCCTCTCCTCTACCTATCCTCTCTCCCCCTCTCCTCTATCATTCCTCTCTCTCCTCTATCTATCCTCTCTTCCCCTCTCCTCTACCCATCCTCTCTCCCCCTCTCCTCTACCTATCCTCTCTCCCCCTCTCCTCTATCTATCCTCTCTTCCCCTCTCCTCTATCTATCCTCTCTCCCCCTCTCCTCTATCTATCCTCTCTCCCCCTCTCCTCTATCTATCCTCTCTTCCCCTCTCCTCTACCCATCCTCTCTCCCCTCTCCTCTACCCATCCTCTCTCCCCCTCTCCTCTACCTATCCTCTCTCCCCCTCTCCTCTATCTATCCCCTCTCCTCTACCCATCCTCTCTCCCCTCTCCTCTACCCATCCTCTCTCCCCTCTCCTCTACCCATCCTCTCCCCCTCTCCTCTACCCATCCTCTCTCCCCTCTGCTCTATCTATCCTCTCTCCCCCTCTCCTCTACCTATCCTCTCTCCCCTCTCCTCTACCTATCCTCTCTTCCCCTCTTCCTCTCTCCTCTACCTATCCTCTCTCCCCCTCTTCCTCTCTCCTCTACCTATCCTCTCTCCTCTTCCTCTCTCCTCTACCCATCCTCTCTCCCCTCTACTCTACCTATCCTCTCTCCCCTCTCCTCTATCATTCCTCTCTCTCCTCTATCTCTCCTCTCTCCCCCTCTCTTCATCCTATCCTCTCTCCCCCTCTCCTCTACCTATCCTCTCTCCCCTCTCTTCATCCTATCCTCTCTCCCCCTCTCCTCTACCTATCCTCTCTCCCCTCTCCTCTAACCATCCTCTCTCCCCCTCTCCTCTACCTATCCTCTCTCCCCTCTCCTCTAACTATCCTCTCTCCCCCTCTCCTCTACTCATCATCTCTCCCCTCTCCTCTCCTTCTCCCCTCTACCTATCCTCTCTCCCCCTCTCCTCTACC
>NC_088422.1:9123671-9136171 GCF_034236695.1 Oncorhynchus nerka | reverse complement strand
TGTGTGTGTCGTTTCGCAACAGAAAGGATCTTGTTGACGTGAATGTGACCTAATATAACTTCAGATCGAACACTTAGATTGATTATCGGTGACAACATCGATGATGTCATCAGAGGTTTGATTACCAAGGCAACGAGACAAAAGGTCAAACATCCCCCAAAATAGATCTGGATTAAGTGAGAAGAATAATGTCCTTGTTGATCATAACTACAGCCACCCGTCTGCTATGTTGTCATGGTCATCACTCACCTGTGTTATGGTCCTGTGTACAGAAATTCAAACGTATCGCTTGGTTCTAAACAGAAGGTGTATATCTACAGTATAGACATAGAGGAAGGAGATAAAGTGGTCTGTACCTTCAGGTTAGACAGCCCCTTGGCCACGGTCAGAATCTGAGCTCCCTGGAGACATAAGAAACATCATCAGGCATGTCCTCAGTGGTCAGAGGAGGGTGAGGGACTGGGGTAAGGAGAACATCATCAGGCATGTCCTCAGTGGTCAGAGGAGGGTGAGGGACTGGGGTAAGGAGAACATCATCAGGCATGTCCTCAGTGGTCAGAGGAGGGTGAGGGACTGGGGTAAGGAGAACATCATCAGGCATGTCCTCAGTGGTCAGAGGAGGGTGAGGGACTCTGGGGTAAGGAGAACATCATCAGGCATGTCCTCAGTGGTCAGAGGAGGGTGAGGGACTGGGGTAAGGAGAACATCATCAGGCATGTCCTCAGTGGTCAGAGGAGGGTGAGGGACTGGGGTAAGGAGAACATCATCAGGCATGTCCTCAGTGGTCAGAGGAGGGTGAGGGACTGGGGTAAGGAGAACATCATCAGGCATGTCCTCAGTGGTCAGAGGAGGGTGAGGGACTGGGGTAAGGAGAACATCATCAGGCATGTCCTCAGTGGTCAGAGGAGGGTGAGGGACTCTGGGGTAAGGAGAACATCATCAGGCATGTCCTCAGTGGTCAGAGGAGGGTGAGGGACTGGGGTAAGGAGAACATCATCAGGCATGTCCTCAGTGGTCAGAGGAGGGTGAGGGACTGGGGTAAGGAGAACAGTGGAACCTTAGTGACATATGTTTCTTTAATATGTCCAATTAAACATATTGACGTTCTACAGGGTGGTGCTGGTAGACTGTCTGATGGAGACAGGAGGTCTACAGGGTGGTGCTGGTAGACTGTCTGATGGAGACAGGAGGTCTAGAGGGTGGTGCTGGTAGACTGTCTGATGGAGACAGGAGGTCTAGAGGGTGGTGGTGCTGGTAGACTGTTTGATGGAGACAGGAGGTCTAGAGGGTGGTGGTGCTGGTAGACTGTTTGATGGAGACAGGAGGTCTAGAGGGTGGTGGTGCTGGTAGACTGTTTGATGGAGACAGGAGGTCTAGAGGGTGGTGGTGCTGGTAGACTGTCTGATGGAGACAGGAGGTCTAGAGGGTGGTGATGCTGGTAGACTGTCTGATGGAGACAGGAGGTCTAGAGGGTGGTGGTGCTGGTAGACTGTCTGATGGAGACAGGAGGTCTAGAGGGTGGTGCTGGTAGACTGTCTGATGGAGACAGGAGGTCTAGAGGGTGGTGGTGCTGGTAGACTGTCTGATGGAGACAGGAGGTCTAGAGGGTGGTGCTGGTAGACTGTCTGATGGAGACAGGAGGTCTACAGGGTGGTGCTGGTAGACTGTCTGATGGAGACAGGAGGTCTAGAGGGTGGTGCTGGTAGACTGTCTGATGGAGACAGGAGGTCTAGAGGGTGGTGGTGCTGGTAGACTGTTTGATGGAGACAGGAGGTCTAGAGGGTGGTGCTGGTAGACTGTCTGATGGAGACAGGAGGTCTAGAGGGTGGTGGTGCTGGTAGACTGTCTGATGGAGACAGGAGGTCTAGAGGGTGGTGGTGCTGGTAGACTGTCTGATGGAGACAGGAGGTCTAGAGGGTGGTGGTGCTGGTAGACTGTCTGATGGAGGTCTAGAGGGTGGTGCTGGTAGACTGTCTGATGGAGACAGGAGGTCTAGAGGGTGGTGGTGCTGGTAGACTGTCTGATGGAGACAGGAGGTCTAGCGGGTGGTGGTGCTGGTAGACTGTCTGATGGAGGTCTAGAGGGTGGTGCTGGTAGACTGTTTGATGGAGACAGGAGGTCTAGAGGGTGGTGGTGCTGGTAGACTGTCTGATGGAGACAGGAGGTCTAGCGGGTGGTGGTGCTGGTAGACTGTCTGATGGAGGTCTAGAGGGTGGTGGCAGTAGACTGTCTGATGGAGGTCTAGAGGGTGGTGGTGGTAGACTGTTTGATGGAGACAGGAGGTCTAGAGGGTGGTGGTGCTGGTAGACTGTCTGATGGAGACAGGAGGTCTAGCGGGTGGTGGTGCTGGTAGACTGTCTGATGGAGGTCTAGAGGGTGGTGCTGGTAGACTGTTTGATGGAGACAGGAGGTCTAGAGGGTGGTGGTGCTGGTAGACTGTTTGATGGAGGTCTACAGGGTGGTGCTGGTAGACTGTCTGATGGAGACAGGAGGTCTAGAGGGTGGTGGTGCTGGTAGACTGTCTGATGGAGGTCTACAGGGTGGTGCTGGTAGACTGTCTGATGGAGGTCTAGAGGGTGGTGGTGGTAGACTGTCTGATGGAGACAGGAGGTCTAGAGGGTGGTGCTGGTAGACTGTCTGATGGAGACAGGAGGTCTACAGGGTGGTGCTGGTAGACTGTCTGATGGAGACAGGAGGTCTAGAGGGTGGTGGTGCTGGTAGACTGTCTGATGGAGACAGGAGGTCTAGCGGGTGGTGCTGGTAGACTGTCTGATGGAGGTCTACAGGGTGGTGCTGGTAGACTGTTTGATGGAGACAGGAGGTCTAGAGGGTGGTGCTGGTAGACCATCTGATGGAGGTCTACAGGGTGGTGCTGGTAGACTGTCTGATGGAGACAGGAGGTCTAGAGGGTGGTGGTGCTGGTAGACTGTCTGATGGAGACAGGAGGTCTAGAGGGTGGTGCTGGTAGACTGTCTGATGGAGACAGGAGGTCTACAGGGTGGTGCTGGTAGACTGTCTGATGGAGACAGGAGGTCTAGAGGGTGGTGCTGGTAGACTGTCTGATGGAGACAGGAGGCCTAGAGGGTGGTGGTGCTGGTAGACTGTTTGATGGAGACAGGAGGTCTAGAGGGTGGTGCTGGTAGACTGTCTGATGGAGACAGGAGGTCTAGAGGGTGGTGGTGCTGGTAGACTGTCTGATGGAGACAGGAGGTCTAGAGGGTGGTGGTGCTGGTAGACTGTCTGATGGAGACAGGAGGTCTAGAGGGTGGTGCTGGTAGACTGTCTGATGGAGACAGGAGGTCTAGAGGGTGGTGGTGCTGGTAGACTGTCTGATGGAGGTCTAGAGGGTGGTGCTGGTAGACTGTCTGATGGAGACAGGAGGTCTAGAGGGTGGTGGTGCTGGTAGACTGTCTGATGGAGACAGGAGGTCTAGCGGGTGGTGCTGGTAGACCGTCTGATGGAGGTCTAGAGGGTGGTGGTGCTGGTAGACTGTCTGATGGAGGTCTAGAGGGTGGTGCTGGTAGACTGTCTGATGGAGACAGGAGGTCTAGAGGGTGCTGGTGCTGGTAGAATGTTGGTATATACAGATTTGTGAGGAGGGCAGATAGACTTACGAAACCATTGTCGCTCTGAGGTAAGATGATGGTCTTCTCCAAGCTGCTGAGGACGATCTTCCACAGATCCTTCAGTATTCTCTTCAGAACCGTCTTCTCACAGGTGTCAGCAAACAGACTCAGACTGGGGTTACAGGGAGAAGAGAGACACAGAAACACTGAGTCCCACTGTAACCTCTTTCCAGTGTGAAACTCACACACACACAAGTCTACCATCCAAAATAGCATTGCCTAGGAAACTGCATATTTTTTTTTGCTGCCCAAATGGCATCTGTATGAATGTACACTACAAGCCCATCTCCGCACCAGAACGGCGTCCGACCATTTGTTTTAGCCTCACTCACTTTACATCCAGGAAGTCCATGAGAGGCCTCAGCATGTTGTCAGCGTCGGCCTCGGCCGTCTGGCGGTTAGGATGACCCGCGATCTGGTACACGATCTCAGCCATCTGATGCATGCAGGCAGTCAGACGGGCCTGGAAGCTATAGAGAAGGACTCGCAGTCAGATACAGAACTACAATACCACAACGCTACTGCAGATACGCTGCTACAGCCATCTGACGCACGCAGGCCATCAGACGGGCCTGGAAGCTACAACAGGAGGTTACAGTTGACAGCCAGTCAGAACTACTGACTCAGGGGATTTGACAGATACACTTTAAAAGCAACATAGTGAAACTACCACCTGACCTATCAGAGGGCAATGTGTCCCCAGTCCACCTGACCTATCAGAGGGCAATGAGTCCCCAGTCCACCTGACCTATCAGAGGGCAATGTGTCCCCAGTCCACCTGACCTATCAGAGGGCAATGTGTCCCCAGTGCACCTGACCTATCAGAGGGCAATGTGTCCCCAGTCCACCTGACCTATCAGAGGGCAATGTGAATCTATTACCAAACCGATGACACCTGTCGAATTCTCTCAGATCTCTACAAGGGCATGTGAAGTAGATTCTAAGGGCTCATTTAGGATAGGATCTACTACTGACCCTCACGTACCTGTGTGGATGGGACAGGATTGATTGGACAGGGTGGATGAGAGTGCAGAGGGGGGTTGTGGGTGTTTCTGATTTGCTCACCTCTTGCCAAACATGGAGCTCAGGTTGTCCAGGACAGTGGTCAGTTTGACCTGCAGGTCATTCAAGATGTCCGCTGTCTCGGAGTCCAGCTTGAGAGAGAGCGAAATAGAGAGGGGAGAAAGAGGGAAAGAGAGAGAAAGAGAAAGGGATAAATTCAGAGAGAGTATGAGAGAGAGAGAGAGAGAGAGAGAGGGAGAGAGAGGGAGAGAGAGAGAGAGAGGGAGAAAGAGAGACAGAGACAGTGACAGAGAGAGAGAGAGAGAGAGAGATAGAGAGACAGAGAGAGAGAGAGAGAGAGGGAGAGAGAGAGAGACAGAGAGGGAGAGAGACATAGAGAGACAGAGATACAGAGAGACAGAGAGAGAGCGAGAGAGAGAGAGAGCGAGAGAGAGAGAGATAAACAGGGAGAACGAGAGAGAGAGAGAGAGAGAGAGAGAGAGATACAGAGAGAGAGGGAGAGAGAGAGAGAGAGAGAGAGAGAGATAGAGAGAGAGAGAGAGAGAGAGAGGGAGAGAGAGAGAGAGAGAGGGAGAGAGAGAGACAGAGAGAGAGAGAGAGAGAGAGAGAGAGGGAGAGAGAGAGAGACAGAGAGAGAGAGAGAGAGAGAGAGAGAGAGAAAAAACAAAACATTAATATTCTGGAGCAATATTGCCATAATTGGGCCCTGGCAGTAAATTTCCAAAAAACTAAAATCATGATTTTCCAAAAAAAACCGAGATGTCAAAAACACAAATGTAAATTCACCCTGAACAATACCTTAATTGAACACACAAAAAATTACACCTACCTTGGTCTGACCATATCTGCATCGGGAAACTTTAATATGGCAGTGAATGCACTCAAAGAAAAAGCCCGCAGAGCAATGTATGCAATAAAAATGAAATTATTCAAAATCAACATCCCAATTAAAATTTGGACTAAAATATTTGACAGTGTAATCCTACCAATAGCACTTTATGGAAGTGAGGTTTGGGGGCCACTCAATAAAATGGATTTTAAAATGTGGGACAAACATCCAATTGAAGCCCTACATGCAGAATTCTGTCGGAAAATCCTACAAGTCCAGAGAAATACACCAACTAATGCATGTAGGGCAGAATGGGGCCGTTTTCCAGTAATAATGAAGATACAGAAAAGATCATTAAAATTTTGGCTACATCTAAATTCAAGTCCAAATTCGAGTCTGCAATTTAAAGCACTTCAAGCCCAAGAGCTGAGCCCAGAAACGAGTCCTCTCAGTCAGCTGGTGTTGGACCTCACCAACCAAGCAGACACCAGCACTGCTTCAAAAGAAAGAATTCCAATAAGCAAAATCATGAACCAATCAAAGGAATCATATTTACAATACTGGAAAAACGAAACAAAATCCCAAAGCCGACTAAATTGCTATCTGACCCTAAACAGAGAATATGAATTGGCTGATTATCTCTACTCTGTCAGAGATACGAAGCAGAGACAGATCCTTACCAAGTACAGGCTGAGTGACCACCGATTGGCAATAGAAACCGGCAGACATAAAAAGACATGGCTACCCAAAGAGGAGCGTGTATGTGGTCACTGCATGACAGGAGGTAGAGACAGAGATGCACTTTCTCCTTTACTGTGATAAATATTCCTCACAAAGAGATTCATTATTCACAGAAATGACTACATATATTCCAAATTTTTACAAATTGAACCCAGAGGAAAAACTAAGAATACTCATGGGCGAAGGAGCAATGGCTCCTCTTGCAGCCAAATACGTTTTTTCCTGCCATAGCCTGAGGGACACTGAATAATAACATCTGCATAGTAAACAGTAACTTACTTATTATTACTATTATTGTTATTACTATAATTATTAATGTTTATCATTCCAAATATGGTTGGTAATTGTAGTGATAACAGTTTAGTGAGGGTAGTAGTAGTCGTAGTAATGATGATTGTAGTTGTAGTATTGATATAAAGAAGAAGATGACCGTTATTTAGTTATAAGTTAGTTATAGTTTCATTTTCCATAATTATATTTATTACATTTCTACTATTGACTGTTACCATTTTATTGTTATTATTTCTGTATTTAATTTTGTATTATTATTTACTACCATTTAATATTATTATTTGCTATCATTTATAATTTTGTTACAATGTATATTGTATACATTGTTGCTTTGGCAATATTGACACAATGTTTTTCATGCCAATAAAGCAGCTTGAATTTGAATTTGAATTTGAGAGAGAGATACAGAGAGACAGAGAGAGAGAGAGAGAGAGAGAGAGAGAGAGAGAGAGAGAGAGAGAGAGAGAGAGAGAGAGAGAGAGAGTAAGAGACATACATAATGACAGGTTAGTCATGTATTTCCTGTGTAGTTAGGGCTGGACTCACATCTTGTACCTGTGCAGTGACTCACCCCATAATATGTAAACGCTCCACTTACCTGCCATTGTAAATGCCTTTCATTAGCAGTGACCTATTCTCAGTGACACCATACAATTCCACAAAAATATCCTTCCCACTTAGATGACTCAACACAACTCTAAATGATACCCCTCTGCACACTTCAACTGTTTATTTCCTTCTTACAGCAGGATGCCCCTTGTGTCCTGTATTAGTCTTGATCCTGAGTGTAGTCGTTCATCAGCTCTCCACTTTACTCTAATGTAAGCTGGTACAGCACACTGATGGAGCTTCGCAGGCTGGAAAAAATCCTCAGGCCTACTGATCACAATAACTCCTGGCTTCGCATTCATTTTTAGGGTTGGGCTCAATTCGAACACTTGAAATAAATAGCTTCTCCATTTTCAGTTTATCAAGAAGTCATTGAAAATAAATGCCTTATTTTTTTCTATTATTGAATTGTATTTTCAGTGTACTTCCTGAATCGACTGCCTTTCATTTCAACTGACCTCAAACCTCATCCATTCACTGGTCCAGCCCTCCAATTGACCCGGTTTAGAATGGACCCTGCCCCCAGGGGGAGTAGCAGTGGCTGCTCTCAAGATATCATGTGACTCACCACTGGAGACCAGGGTTCAATCCCAGAGTGGACCATTCAGACATTCTCCCCCTCTCTACCTCTTGTCATTTCTGATCTCTCTAAATAGAGAGTGGAAAGACCCTGCTGCTAACAGAATGTAGAGTAGTACACAGCACATACCAGTGGGTGACCTGTTATTAGAGAGTACTGTAAGAGAAGGGATCTTAACTAGCCAAGTTCACTCTAGACGTTCCAGGTTTTTCCCTCTATGGTTGTCATAGCAGCAGTTGGAATCACAGGAAAGGCAGAGAAAACATTCTAATCCAAAAGGTCCAATTGAAAAGGCTTGTGGTTCACACCCAAGGTGCAAATTAATTACTTAAAAATCATACAATGTGATTTACTAGATTTTTGTTTTAGATTCCGTCTCTCACAGTTGAAGTGTACCTATGGTAAATATTACAGACCTCTACATGCTTTGTAAGTAGGGAAAACCTGCAAAATCGGCAGTGTATCAAATACTTGTTCTCCTCACTGTGTGTTTCTGCACAACAAAGCTGTTAGACAACCTGTCTGACCTGGTCTCTAACAGGGGTGGAAAAAAATACCCAATTGTCATACTTGAGTAAAAGTAAAGATACCTTAACAGAAAATGACTCAAGTAAAAGAGAGAGTCACCCAGTAAAATACTACTGGAGTAAAAGTCTAAAAGTAATTGGTTTTAAAATGTTGTAAATTAATGACAAAAGTAAAATGTAATTGCTAAATTACACTTAAGTATCAAAAGTAAAAGTAAAGTTATAAATCATTTCAAATTCTTTATGTTAAGAAAAACAGATGGCGCCATTTTCTTATTTTCTTAATTTACAGATAGCCAGGGGTACACTCCAACACTCAGACATCATTACAGATAGCCAGGGGTACACTCCAACACTCAGACATCATTACAGATAGCCAGGGGTACTCTCCAACACTCAGACATCATTACAGATAGCCAGGGGTACACTCCAACACTCAGATATCATTACAGATAGCCAGGGGTACACTCCAACACTCAGACATCATTACAGATAGCCAGGGGAACACTCCAACACTCAGACATCATTACAGATAGCCAGGGGTACACTCCAACACTCAGACATCATTTACAGATAGCCAGGGGAACACTCCAACACTCAGACATCATTACAGATAGCCAGGGGTACACTCCAACACTCAGACATCATTACAGATAGCCAGGGGTACACTCCAACACTCAGACATAATTTACAAATGAAGCACGTCTTTAGTGAGTCCGCCAGATCAGGTAGTAGGGATGACCCGGAATGTTCTCTTGATAAGTGTGTGAATTGGACCATTTTCTGTCCTGCTAAGCATTCAAAATGTAACAAGTACTTTTGGGTGTCAGGGGAAATGTATGGAGTAAAAAGTACATTACTTTCTTTAGGAATGTAGTGAAGTAAAAGTAAAAGTTGTTCAAATATGAATAGTAAAGTACAGATACCCCAAAAACTACTTAAGTAGTAATACTTGAAAGTACTACTTAAGTACTTTACACCACTTTACACCACAGTAGAATACTGTATTGTTGGGGGGAATTACTGTACTGTTTGGGGGTAGAATACTGTATTGTATTGGGGGGGGGATACTGTACTGTTTGGGGGTCGAATACTGTATTGTATTGAGGGGGTAGAATACTGTATTGTACTGGGGGTAGAATACTGTATTGTATAGGGGGTAGAATACTGTATTGTACTGGGGGTAGAATACTGTATTGTATAGGGGGTAGAATACTGTATTGTACTGGGGGTAGAATACTGTATTGTATTGGGGGTGTAGAATATTGTATTGTATTGGGGGTGTAGAATACTGTATTGTATAGGGGTGTAGAATACTCTATTGTATTGTGGGGTAGAATACTGTATTGTATTGGGGGTAGAATACTGTATTGTATTGGGGGTAGAATACTGTACTGTACTGGGGGTGTAGAATATTGTATTGTATTGGGGGTGTAGAATACTGTATTGTATAGGGGTGTAGAATACTCTATTGTATTGGGGGTAGAATATTGTATTGTATTGGGGGTGTAGAATACTGTATTGTATAGGGGTGTAGAATACTCTATTGTATTGGGGGGTAGAATACTGTATTGTATTGAGGGGTAGAATACTGTATTGTATAGGGGGTAGAATACTGTATTGTATAGGGGGTGGTGTAGAATACTGTATTGTATAGGGGGTAGAATACTGTATTGTATAGGGGTGTAGAATACTGTATTGTATAGGGGGGTAGAATACTGCATTGTATAGGGGGGTAGAATACTGTATTGTATAGGGGGGGGGGTGTAGAATGGAAAGGAAACAAAGGAAAGGACACAAATAAGACTAATGACATTAAACTATGATGATCAATATCTAACAGACTGTCACGTCCGTCACACGAAGGAGACCAAGGCGCAGCGTGGTAAGCGTACATTCTTAATTTATTAAACGAATGAACACTGAAACAAACTAACAAAATAACAAACAACCGAACGAAACGTGAAGCTATACACATGAGTGCTAACAGGCAACTACACATAGACAAGAACCCACAAACACAAAAGGGAAAATGGCAACCTAAATATGATCCCCAATCAGAGACAACAATAAACAGCTGCCTCTGATTGGGAACCATATCAGGCCACCATAGACATACATATACCTAGACCTACCAACCATATACCAGGTAAGGATCAATATGTAACAGACTCATTATATGTAATATATATGTAATATATAGGTGAGATTAGGGCTGTGGCGGTAATACGGTCAACGTAACAGCCCTAGGTAGGATTGAATAAACCCACCAATCAGAGGGATTCTCAATCTTATTAGCAGATACATGTGTCTCAACGTCTGTCTCTTTCTGTCACGGCTCAAATGAGAACAATTCAGCGAGCCAGAACTGAACCGTTTCCTGAATGGGAAATTGCTGAGTCACTGGGCAATCACTCAGCAGTTATAGAACAGCAGTAGCCTATGGCACTCGAGCTAATGATAATCTTCCAAGGAAACCTCCTAAATGGGACCCTATCCGCTAGGTAGTGCATAGGCACATAGGGCCCTGGTCAAAAGTAGTGCACTATTTAGGGAATAGGGTGCCATTTGGGACGCATTTCTGTATTTAGTCGAGTACACTCATTCACTTCCTCGCTCCCTAGAGGTAAGGGCTGTGCATATTCTTATCGGCAGACTCAGTAGCCTCAGTTTTTCTAATGACTGCCTTGCCTGGTTCACCAACTACTTTGCAGACAGAGTTCAGTGTGTCAAATCGGAGGGCATGTTGTCCGGTCCTCTGGCAGTCTCTATGGGGGTTCCACAGGGTTCATTTCTTGGGCCGACTATTTTGTATGTATATATCAATGATGTTGCTCTTGCTGCGGGCGATTCCCTGATCCACCTCTATGCAGACGACACCATTCTGTATACTTCTGCTAACATCTACTAATATCCAACTAGCATCCAGCTATCCCTCACCGTTATCTCCAATGCTAATATCTACTAACTAGCATCCAGCTATCCCTCACCGTTATCTCCAATGCTAATATCTACTAACTAGCATCCAGCTATCCCTCACCGTTATCTCCAATGCTAATATCTACTAACTAGCATCCAGCTATCCCTCACCGTTATCTCCAATGCTAATATCTACGAACTAGCATCCAGCTATCCCTCACCGTTATCTCCAATGCTAATATCTTCTAACTAGCATCCAGCTATCCCTCACCGTTATCTCCAATGCTAATATCTACTAACTAGCATCCAGCTATCCCTCACCGTTATCTCCAATGCTAATATCTACTAACTAGCATCCAGCTATCCCTCACCGTTATCTCCAATGCTAATATCTACTAACTAGCATCCAGCTATCCCTCACCGTTATCTCCAATGCTAATATCTACTATTTATCGACACTCTTCCTTTTCATTTTCTCTGATCTGAATAAAGTCTAATGTCTTCAGATGTTAGTCATCACCCAGCGTGGAGATAAGATTAACCCATTCCACCAGCCCTCCCCCTGTGGAAAGACAGATCCAACATTTTGACACGCACTCACATTCAATTATCTGCAGGCTCCCTGCTAGTCGCTAGTCTATTAACATCTGACTTTAGAGGAAGGAGGGAAGACATTACACTGAGGAGCTGTTGTAAATGTCTAAAGTGGCTTTTTGGAACTGTGAGCTCTGCGAGAGTAGTTAGATAAGGACATTTGATTGCTGCCACTAACGGCACTAACTGTAGGGGAGACAGAAGTTTGTGTGTGTGTGTGTGTGTGTGTGTGTGTGTGTGTGTGTGTGTGTGTGTGTGTGTGTGTGTGTGTGTGTGTGTGTGTGTGTGTGTGTGTGTGTGTGTGTGTGTGTGTGTGTGTGTGTGTGTGTGTATAGGGGGGAGGGCTGGAGTTTGGGTGGTTACATGAATGCAGAAGGCGGACCAAAACGCAGCGTGGTGATTATTCATGGTTCTTTAATAATGGAACTAACATGAATAAACTAACAAAACAAGAAATGTGAAAAACCAAAACAGCCCTATCTGGTGCAAACACAGAGACAGGAACAATCACCCACAAACACACAGTGAAACCCAGGCTACCTAAGTATGATTCTCAATCAGAGACAACTAATGACACCTGCCTCTGATTGAGAACCATACTAGGTCGAAACATAGAAATACCCAAATCATAGAAAAACAAACATAGACTGCCCACCCCAACTCACACCCTGACCATACTAAATAATGACAAAACAAAGGAAATAAAGGTCAGAACGTGACACATTTTTACCCAGAACCCCCCTCACTTCTGAACCAGCAGA
>NC_088422.1:9073671-9113671 GCF_034236695.1 Oncorhynchus nerka | reverse complement strand
TCCTCTTATACATAAAACATCAGCAGCTCCTTCCTGTATTAACTTTGTTTTGTTTTCCATCTCTCGCTTCAGAAGTCTAATTTCTCAGAGTCATTAACTACAGCCCTCTGGGCTAGAGAGAGAGAGAGAGAGAAAGAGAGAGAGAGAGAGCGAGAGCGAGAGCGAGAGAGAGAGAGAGAGAGAGAGAGAGAGAGAAGGATACATAGAGGGGGGGAGAAAGGGAGACGGAGAAATAGAGAGAGAGAGAGAGAGAGAGAGCGAGAGCGAGAGAGAGAGAGAGCGAGAGAGAGTGCGAGAGAGAGAGAGCGAGAGAGAGTGCGAGAGAGAGAGAGAGAGAGAGAGAGAGAGAGAAGGATACATAGAGGGGGGGAGAAAGGGAGACGGAGAAATAGAGAGAGAGAGAGAGAGAGAGACAGCAGCTCAGAGCGATGGCTTGCATTACCCATTCTTACTTAATGAGTTTGCATCGACTTCCTATCACACACTGCTGTCAGCCTCCACTGGCTTTCCATCCTGCAGGCTAATCAGGACCAGCTCAATCCCAAACTCATGGCATTAACGTACATAATACTAAGCATTCATAGAAACAGTGACCATGCATAAGGCTTCGTGTGTTTTCAGATTGCTGAAAGTGCTGGGAAGTGTCTATGATAATAGTGTCTCGTCACCTCTGGGCTCATCACCTCTGGGTCTAATGCACTGCACCTCAGTGCAAGAGGCGTCACTACAGTCCCTGGTTTGAATTCAGGCTGTATCACATCCGGCTGTGATTGCGAGTCTCATAGGGTGGCGCACAATTGGGTTTGGCCCGGGTAGACCGTCAATTGCAAATAGGAATTTGTTCTTAACTGACTTGCCTAGTTTAATAAATAAAAAAAATCTACCTCTTCCCTTCATCAAAGTGTTTATCTTGCTGTTAACGACGTCGACTACGTGCTTCATTACATAGTTTCTCTGTTGGGAAATAAAGTAAACAAATAAAGTTGGTTGGAAACCTTGGCGAAGCGTCTGTTGTAGTGGCCCTGGACCTTGAGGTCTGGACAGTCTAGTTTCCTGATGATCTCAAAGCTCTGGTTTAGCTGGGTGAAGATGTCCACTACTGAACTGGAGAACAGAGCATGCTCCGACGTCTGCTGGAACTACAGCAGAGAGGAGAGAAAAAGAGAGAGAGGTCATCCGCACTTTTCTGCAATTGCAAACTCATAGGATAGTTGTAAGTATTGGTGTGGAGGTCCCTCACCCCTTCCCTCTTGTCCCTCTCTAGAGCTCCATGCATGAACTCCACGGACACATCCTCGTTCTCACCCAGCCACTGAAGGACAAATGGCAAAAACCACCTGGAGAGAGAGAAGGAGGAGGAGAGTGGGACAGAGTAAAACAGAGAGAGGGAGAGAAAGAGCGAGAAACAGAGCCAAACGTTAAATCTATGCACAATAGAATTAAGATATTCTGTGAGAATGTGAGACGGAAGCAAGTAGCTGTCAGAGATAAAGAGAGAGAGAGAAAGAGAGAAAGAAAGAGAGAGGGAAAGAGAGAGGGAGCGAGAGAGAGAGAGAGAGAGAGAGAGAGAGAGAGAGGGAGAGAGAGGGAGAGAGAGAGAGAGAGAGAGAGGGAGAGAGAGAGGGAGGGAGAGACTTTTCAGGCTTTTTGTCTTTCTTTAATGATACATCCTCATTTCATAAACCCCCCCCCCCCAACCTAAGGAGCGCAGACACCATTCCATTAAATAATAGCAAAGGGTCTATTATCCCTACACCTTTGACACTGTTCCTCCTTTGCCTGAGCAAACAGAAAATTCAACAACACACATTTGGCCTATTTGGCTTTTTACCTTATTCGAATACCTGTACCCCATTATAAACATCCCGACAGTAAACTCCACCCCCAACCTCTCACATAGACATTCCAACAGTAAACTCCACCCCCAACCTCTCACATAGACATTCCAACAGTAAACTCCACCCCTAACCTCTCACATAGACATTCCAACAGTAAACTCCACCCCCAACCTCTCACATAGACATTCCAACAGTAAACTCCACCCCCAACCTCTCACATAGACATTCCAACAGTAAACTCCACCCCCAACCTCTCACATAGACATTCCAACAGTAAAGTCCACCCCAATCTCTCACATAGACATTCCAACAGTAAACATTCCACCCCCAACCTCTCACATAGACATTCCAACAGTAAACTCCACCCCCAACCTCTCACATAGACATTCCAACAGTAAACTCCACCCCCAACCTCTCACATAGACATTCCAACAGTAAACTCCACCCCCAACCTCTCACATAGACATTCCAACAGTAAACTCCACATAGACATTCCCCCCAACCTCTCACATAGACATTCCAACAGTAAACTCCACCCCCAACCTCTCACATAGACATTCCAACAGTAAACTCCACCCCCAACCTCTCACATAGACATTCCAACAGTAAACTCCACCCCCAACCTCTCACATAGACATTCCAACAGTAAACTCCACCCCCAACCTCTCACATAGACATTCCAACAGTAAACTCCACCCCCAACCTCTCACATAGACATTCCAACAGTAAACTCCACCCCCAACCTCTCACATAGACATTCCAACAGTAAAGTCCACCCCCAACCTCTCACATAGACATTCCAACAGTCCACCCCCAACCTCTCACATAGACATTCCAACAGTAAACTCCACCCCAACCTCTCACATAGACATTCCAACAGTAAACTCCACCCCAACCTCTCACATAGACATTCCAACAGTAAACTCCACCCCCAACCTCTCACATAGACATTCCAACAGTAAACTCCACCCCAACCTCTCACATAGACATTCCAACAGTAAACTCCACCCCAACCTCTCACATAGACATTCCAACAGTAAACTCCACCCCCAACCTCTCACATAGACATTCCAACAGTAAACTCCACCCCCAACCTCTCACATAGACATTCCAACAGTAAACTCCACCCCCAACCTCTCACATAGACATTCCAACAGTAAACTCCACCCCCAACCTCTCACATAGACATTCCAACAGTAAACTCCACCCCCAACCTCTCACATAGACATTCCAACAGTAAACTCCACCCCCAACCTCTCACATAGACATTCCAACAGTAAACTCCACATTCCCCAACCTCTCACATAGACATTCCAACAGTAAACTCCACCCCCAACCTCTCACATAGACATTCCAACAGTAAACTCCACCCCAACCTCTCACATAGACATTCCAACAGTAAACTCCACCCCAACCTCTCACATAGACATTCCAACAGTAAACTCCACCCCCAACCTCTCACATAGACATTCCAACAGTAAACTCCACCCCCAACCTCTCACATAGACATTCCAACAGTAAACTCCACCCCCAACCTCTCACATAGACATTCCAACAGTAAACTCCACATTCCCAGTAAACTCCACCCCCAACCTCTCACATAGACATTCCAACATAAACTCCAACATAGACATTCCAACAGTAAACCACCCCCAACCTCTCACATAGACATTCCAACAGTAAACTCCACCCCCAACCTCTCACATAGACATTCCAACAGTAAACTCCACCCCCAACCTCTCACATAGACATTCCAACAGTAAACTCCACCCCCAACCTCTCACATAGACATTCAACAACAACCTCTCACATAGACATTCCAACAGTAAACTCCACCCCCAACCTCTCACATAGACATTCCAACAGTAAACTCCACCCCCAACCTCTCACATAGACATTCCAACAGTAAACTCCACCCCCAACCTCTCACATAGACATTCCAACAGTAAACTCCACCCCCAACCTCTCACATAGACATTCCAACAGTAAACTCCACCCCCAACCTCTCACATAGACATTCCAACAGTAAACTCCACCCCCAACCTCTCACATAGACATTCCAACAGTAAACTCCACCCCCAACCTCTCACATAGACATTCCAACAGTAAACTCCACCCCCAACCTCTCACATAGACATTCCAACACCCCAAGTAAACTCAGTAAACTCCCCCCAACCTCTCACATAGACATTCCAACAGTAAACTCCACCCCAACCTCTCACATAGACATTCCAACAGTAAACTCCACCCCCAACCTCTCACATAGACATTCCAACAGTAAACTCCACCCCCAACCTCTCACATAGACATTCCAACAGTAAACTCCACCCCCAACCTCTCACATAGACATTCCAACAGTAAACCCACCCCCAACCTCTCACATAGACATTCCAACAGTAAACTCCACCCCCAACCTCTCACATAGACATTCCAACAGTAAACTCCACCCCTAACCTCTCACATAGACATTCCAACAGTAAACTCCACCCCCAACCTCTCACATAGACATTCCAACAGTAAACTCCACCCCCAACCTCTCACATAGACATTCCAACAGTAAACTCCACCCCCAACCTCTCACATAGACATTCCAACAGTAAACTCCACCCCCAACCTCTCACATAGACATTCCAACAGTAAACTCCACCCCCAACCTCTCACATAGACATTCCAACAGTAAACTCCACCCCCAACCTCTCACATAGACATTCCAACAGTCCACCCCCCAACCTCTCACATAGACATTCCAACAGTAAACTCCACCCCCAACCTCTCACATAGACATTCCAACAGTAAACTCCACCCCCAACCTCTCACATAGACATTCCAACAGTAAACTCCACCCCCAACCTCTCACATAGACATTCCAACAGTAAACTCCACCCCCAACCTCTCACATAGACATTCCAACAGTAAACTCCACCCCCAACCTCTCACATAGACATTCCAACAGTAAACTCCACCCCCAACCTCTCACATAGACATTCCAACAGTAAACTCATTTACATTACATTTAAGTCATTTAGCAGACGCTCTTATCCAGAGCGACTTACAAATTGGTGCATTCACCTTATGACATCCAGTTGAACAGTAGTGCATCTAAATCTTTTAAGGGGGTGAGAGGGATTACTTTATCCTATCCTAGGTATTCCTTAAAGAGGTGGGGTTTCAGGTGTCTCCGGAAGGTGGTGATTGACTCCGCTGTCCTGGCGTCGTGAGGGAGTTTGTTCCACCATTGGGGGGCCAGAGCAGCGAACAGTTTTGACTGGGCTGAGCGGGAACTGTACTTCCTCAGTGGTAGGGAGGCGAGCAGGCCAGAGGTGGATGAACGCAGTGCCCTTGTTTGGGTGTAGGGCCTGATCAGAGTCTGGAGGTACTGAGGTGCCGTTCCCCTCACAGCTCCGTAGGCAAGCACCATGGTCTTGTAGCGGATGCGAGCTTCAACTGGAAGCCAGTGGAGAGAGCGGAGGAGCGGGGTGATGTGAGAGAACTTGGGAAGGTTGAACACCAGACGGGCTGCGGCGTTCTGGATGAGTTGTAGGGGTTTAATGGCACAGGCAGGGAGCCCAGCCAACAGCGAGTTGCAGTAATCCAGACGGGAGATGACGAGTGCCTGGATTAGGACCTGCGCCGCTTCCTGTGTGAGGCAGGGTCGTACTCTGCGGATGTTGTAGAGCATGAACCTACAGGAACGGGCCACCGCCTTGATGTTAGTTGAGAACGACAGGGTGTTGTCCAGGATTACGCCAAGGTTCTTAGCGCTCTGGGAGGAGGACACAATGGAGTTGTCAACCGTGATGGCGAGATCATGGAACGGGCAGTCCTTCCCGGGAGGAAGAGCAGCTCCGTCTTGCCGAGGTTCAGCTTGAGGTGGTGATCCGTCATCCACACTGATATGTCTGCCAGACATGCAGAGATGCGATTCGCCACCTGATCATCAGAAGGGGGAAAGGAGAAGATTAATTGTGTGTCGCCTGCATAGCAATGATAGGAGAGACCATGTGAGGTTATGACAGAGCCAAGTGACTTGGTGTATAGCGAGAATAGGAGAGGGCCTAGAACAGAGCCCTGGGGGACACCAGTGGTGAGAGCACGTGGTGTGGAGACGGATTCTCGCCACGCCACCTGGTAGGAGCGACCTGTCAGGTAGGACGCAATCCAAGCGTGGGCCGCGCCGGAGATGCCCAACTCGGAGAGGGTGGAGAGGAGGATCTGATGGTTCACAGTATCGAAGGCAGCCGATAGGTCTAGAAGGATGAGAGCAGAGGAGAGAGAGTTAGCTTTAGCAGTGCGGAGCGCCTCCGTGATACAGAGAAGAGCAGTCTCAGTTGAATGACTAGTCTTGAAACCTGACTGATTTGGATCAAGAAGGTCATTCTGAGAGAGATAGCGGGAGAGCTGGCCAAGGACGGCACGTTCAAGAGTTTTGGAGAGAAAAGAAAGAAGGGATACTGGTCTGTAGTTGTTGACATCGGAGGGATCGAGTGTAGGTTTTTTCAGAAGGGGTGCAACTCTCGCTCTCTTGAAGACGGAAGGGACGTAGCCAGCGGTCAGGGATGAGTTGATGAGCGAGGTGAGGTAAGGGAGAAGGTCTCCGGAAATGGTCTGGAGAAGAGAGGAGGGGATAGGGTCAAGCGGGCAGGTTGTTGGGCGGCCGGCCGTCACAAGACGCGAGATTTCATCTGGAGAGAGGGGGAGAAAGAGGTCAGAGCACAGGGTAGGGCAGTGTGAGCAGAACCAGCGGTGTCGTTTGACTTAGCAAACGAGGATCGGATGTCGTCGACCTTCTTTTCAAAATGGTTGACGAAGTCATCTGCAGAGAGGGAGGAGGGGGAGGGGGAGGAGGATTCAGGAGGGAGGAGAAGGTTGCAAAGCGCTTCCTAGGGTTAGAGGCAGATGCTTGGAATTTAGAGTGGTAGAAAGTGGCTTTAGCAGCAGAGAGAGAAGAGGAAAATGTAGAGAGGAGGGAGTGAAAGGATGTCAGGTCCGCAGGGGAGGCGAGTTTTCCTCCATTTCCGCTCGGCTGCCCGGAGCCCTGTTCTGTGAGCTCGCAATGAGTCGTTGAGCCACGGAGCGGGGGGGAGGACCGAGCCGGCCTGGAGGATAGGGGACATAGAGAGTCAAAGGATGCAGAAAGGGAGGAGAGGAGGGTTGAGGAGGCAGAATCAGGAGATAGGTTGGAGAAGGTTTGAGCAGAGGGAAGAGATGATAGGATGGAAGAGGAGAGAGTAGCGGGGAGAGAGAGCGAAGGTTGGGACGGCGCGATACCATCCGAGTAGGGGCAGTGTGGGAAGTGTTGGATGAGAGCGAGAGGGAGAAGGATACAAGGTAGTGGTCGGAGACTTGGAGGGAGTTGCAATGAGGTTAGTGGAAGAACAGCATCTAGTAAAGATGAGGTCGAGCGTATTTCCTGCCTTGTGAGTAGGGGGGAAGGTGAGAGGGTGAGGTCAAAAGAGGAGAGGAGTGGAAAGAAGGAGGCAGAGAGGAATGAGTCAAAGGTAGACGTGGGGAGGTTAAAGTCGCCCGAACTGTGAGAGGTGAGCCGTCCTCAGGAAAGGAGCTTATCAAGGCATCAAGCTCATTGATGAACTCTCCGAGGGAACCTGGAGGGCGATAAATGATAAGGATGTTAAGCTTGAAAAGGCTGGTAACTGTGACAGCATGGAATTCAAAGGAGGCGATAGACAGATGGGTAAGGGGAGAAAGAGAGAATGACCACTTGGGAGAGATGAGGATCCCGGTGCCACCACCCCGCTGACCAGAAGCTCTCGGGGTGTGCGAGAACACGTGGGCAGACGAAGAGAGAGCAGTAGGAGTAGCAGTGTTGTCTGTGGTGATCCATGTTTCCGTCAGTGCCAAGAAGTCAAGGGACTGGAGGGAGGCATAGGCTGAGATGAACTCTGCCTTGTTGGCCGCAGATCGGCAGTTCCAGAGGCTACCGGAGACCTGGAACTCCATGTGGGTCGTGCGCTGGGACCACCAGATTAGGTGGCCGCGGCCACGCGGTGTGGAGCGTTTGTATGGTCTGTGCAGAGAGGAGAGAACAGGGATAGACAGACACATAGTTGACAGGCTACACAAGAGGCTACGCTAATGCAAAGAAGATTGGAATGACAAGTGGACTACACTTCTCGAGTGTTCAGAAAGTTAAGCTTACGTAGCAAGAATCTTATTGACTAAAATGATTAAAATGATACAGTACTGCTGAAGTAGGCTAGCTGGCAGAGGCTGCGTTGTTGACTATGTAGGCTAGCTGGCAGTGTCTGCGTTGTTGACACTACACTAATCAAGTCGTTCCGTTGAGTGTAATGGTTTCTACTGTGCTACTGTGCTGCTATTCGGGGCTAGCTGGCTAGCTAGCAGTGTTGATTTACGTTACGTTGCGTTAAAATAACGACAATAGCTGGCTAGCTAACCTAGGAAATCGCTCAAGACTACACAATTATCTTTGATACAAAGCTATGTAGCTAGCTACGATCAAACAAATCAAGCCGTTGTACTGTAATGAAATGAAAAGTGTGATACTACCTGTGGAGCGAAGCGAAATGCGACCGGATTGTTGAGTGCGGAAGTTCTGTTACGTTAAGGACGACGAATAGCTGGCTAGCTAACCTCGGTAAATTAAGATAATCACTCTAAAACTACACACTCTAAACTACACAATTATCTTGGATACGAAGACAGCAAAGACAACTATGTAGCTAGCTAACACTACACTAATCAAGTCGTTCAGTTGAGTGTAAGTTGTGCTGCTAATCGGTAGACGGTGGACTAGCTAACGGTAGACGTTAGCTAGCTAGCTAGCTGCAGGGCGGTGTAGACTGCGTTAGGACGACGAAATACGATAATTACGCAATTATCTATGATACAAAGACGGCTATGTAGCTAGCTAAGAAGAAAAATTGCTAAGATTAGACAAATCAAACCGTTGTACTATAATGAAATGTAATGAGATGTAATACTACCTGCGGACCGAGTGCAGATGCGACCCCACAGCCATCTCCTAAATAGTGCTCCACCCCCAACCTCTCACATAGACATTCCAACAGTAAACTCCACCCCCAACCTCTCACATAGACATTCCAACAGTAAACTCCACCCCCAACCTCTCACATAGACATTCCAACAGTAAACTCCACCCCCAACCTCTCACATAGACATTCCAACAGTAAACTCCACCCACAACCTCTCACATAGACATTCCAACAGTAAACTCCACCCCCAACCTCTCACATAGACATTCCAACAGTAAACTCCACCCCCAACCTCTCACAAAGACATTCCAACAGTAAACTCCACCCCCAATCTCTCACATAGACATTCCAACAGTAAACTCCACCCCAACCTCTCACATAGACATTCCAACAGTAAACTCCACCCCCAACCTCTCACATAGACATTCCAACAGTAAACTCCACCCCCAACCTCTCACATAGACATTCCAACAGTAAACTCCACCCCCAACCTCTCACATAGACATTCCAACAGTAAACTCCACCCCAACCTCTCACAAAGACATTCCAACAGTAAACTCCACCCCAATCTCTCACATAGACATTCCAACAGTAAACTCCACCCCCAACCTCTCACATAGACATTCCAACAGTAAACTCCACCCCCAACCTCTCACATAGACATTCCAACAGTAAACTCCACCCCCAACCTCTCACATAGACATTCCAACAGTAAACTCCACCCCCAACCTCTCACATAGACATTCCAACAGTAAACTCCACCCCCAACCTCTCACATAGACATTCCAACAGACTTTAATGGCATTAAGGATCCAACCCTTTTTTTCCCCTTCAATTTTCGCCTAAAATGACATACCCAAATCTAACTGCCTGTAGCCCAGGACCTGAAGCAAGGATATGCATATTCTTGATACCCATTTGAAAGGTAAAACTTTGAAGTTTGTGGAAATGTGAAATGAATGTAGGAGAATACAACACATTAGATCTGGTGAAAGATAATCCATCATCTTTGAAATACAAAAGAAAGGCCATAATGTATTGTTCCAGCACAGGCACAATTTCATTTTTGTCCATTAGATGGCAGCAGTGTATGTGCAAAGTTTTAGACTGATTCAATGAACCATTGCATATCTGTTCAAATTGTTGTATCAAGACTGCCCAAATGTGCCTATTTGTTTTATTAATAAATTTTCAAGTTCATAATTGTGCAACTCTCCTCCAAACAATAGCATGGTATTCTTTCACTGTAATAGCTACTGTAAATTGGACAGCGCAGTTAGATTAATAATAATTTAAGTTTTCTGCTCATATCAGGTACAGTGGGGAGAACAAGTATTTGATACACTGCTGATTTTGCAGGTTTTCCTACTTACAAAGCATGTAGAGGTCTGTAATTTTTTATCATAGGTACACTTCAACTGTGAGAGACGGAATCTAAAACAAAAATCCAGAAAATCACATTGTATGATTTTTAAGTAATTAATTTGCATTTTATTGCATGACATAAGTATTTGCTAATCGCATGGTTTGCTTTCGCCGTAAAGCCTTTGTGAAATCTGACACCGTGGTAACAAGATGTTTATCTTTAAACCCTTGTGTAACACTTGTATGTTTCATGAATTGTTATAATGAGTATTTCTGTTTTTGAATTTGGCGCTCTGCAATTTCACTGGATGTTGGCCAGGCGTCCCACACCCCCCTAGTGAGGTTAACACACCCACTGAGCCTGAATGAGGCTCCTCCCCATTTCTGTCTTTCATAGAATCCATCGTACAGTTCCAGTCCTCGCCGACCATCAGAATCTCCTCAGACGCTACCTGTGAGAGTTCCTGTCTAAGACACCCAAACAGAGGCCCCGCCTCTCTCCCTTTGTTAGGCGCAAACACATTTATAAAGGACAAAAACGCCTGTTCTTAATTTCTGCTTTTACTACAAGCAGTCTAACCCTACACACCTCCATTGAGGAGTACATCTTTACAGCCAGACCCGGTACAAAAAGGACTGCCACCCCCGCATCTCTGGCACCATTTGTGTTAAGCGAGCCCACCCGAAGAGTCTCCATAAAAAGTTGAATTAAAGCCAGCAAAGAAAGAGACCAATAGCAAAGCTCAAAAAACCGCAGTGCCAGAAAAAAAGAGAGAGAGAGAGAGAGAGAGAGAGAGAGAGAGAGAGAGAAAGGGAGCGGTAGGGCAAGAAAGAGAGCAGGAGTGAGAGGGAGCGAGAGAGAGAGAGAGATGTGTGTGTGTGGTCACTCACGCAGAGTACTCTGGTACAGTGTCTTGGAAGGAAGGCAGGTCGGTCACATACTCATTGTAAAGCCACTTGACACTGAAGTGAAGATTCATGTAGTCAGCACTCTTACACAGACGGTGCTTCTCATGCTCTGAGGACAGAAACACACACACACACACACACACACACACACACACACACACACACACACACACACACACACACACACACACACACACACACACACACACACACACACACACACACACACACACACACACAGTTAGCCTCTGTCTGTCTTACACTCCTCGGTCATGCCTGGGGAACACGTCCCTGAAGGGATGGACTGCTCTGTCCCAAACTCTAATAATGAATTGCCAATAAATGTATTGATCCCATCTCCTTAGCGAAGATGGCAGGGAAAGACAAGGCTGTGTTAGAGTCGGTGTGTTTCTGTTATGTGCTGTAGTCAAATCAAACTTTATTAGTCACATGCGCCGAATACAACAGGTGTAGACCTTACAGTGAAATGTTTACTTACAGGCTCTAACCGACAATGCAGTTTCAAAAAATACAGATAAGAATAAGAGATACAAGTAACAAGTAATTAAAGAGCAGCAGTGAAATAACAATAGTGAGACTATATACAGGGGGGTACTGGTACAGAGTCAATGTGGAGGCTATATACAGGGGGATACCGGTACAGAGTCAATGTGGAGGCTATATACAGGGGGATACCGGTACAGAGTCAATGTAGAGACTATATACAGGGGGATACCGGTACAGAGTCAATGTAGAGACTATATACAGGGGGATACCGGTACAGAGTCAATGTGGAGACTATATACAGGGGGATACCGGTACAGAGTCAATGTAGAGACTATATACAGGGGGTACTGGTACAGAGTCAATGTGGAGACTATATACAGGGGGTACTGGTACAGAGTCAATGTAGAGACTATATACAGGGGGATACCGGTACAGAGTCAATGTAGAGACTATATACAGGGGGTACCGGTACAGAGTCAATGTAGAGACTATATACAGGGGGGTACCGGTACAGAGTCAATGTAGAGACTATATACAGGGGGTACCGGTACAGAGTCAATGTAGAGGCTATATACAGGTGGGTACTGATACAGAGTCAATGTGGAGGTTATATACAGGGGGTACCGGTACAGAGTCAATGTAGAGACTATATACAGGGGGGGTACCGTTACAGAGTCAATGTAGAGACTATATACAGGGGGTACAGTTAGAGTCAATGTAGAGACTATATACAGGGGGTACCAGTACAGAGTCAATGTAGAGACTATATACAGGGGGGATACCAGTACAGAGTCAATGTAGAGACTATATACAGGGGGATACCGGTACAGAGTCAATGTAGAGACTATATACAGGGGGATACCGGTACAGAGTCAATGTAGAGACTATATACAGGGGGTACCGGTACAGAGTCAATGTAGAGACTATATACAGGGGGTACCGTTACAGAGTCAATGTAGAGACTATATACAGGGGATACCAGTTAGAGTCAATGTAGAGACTATATACAGGGGGGTACCAGTACAGAGTCAATGTAGAGACTATATACAGGGGGATACCAGTACAGAGTCAATGTAGAGACTATATACAGGGGGATACCAGTACAGAGTCAATGTAGAGACTATATACAGGGGGATACAGGTACAGAGTCAATGTAGAGACTATATACAGGGGGTACCGGTACAGAGTCAATGTAGAGACTATATACAGGGGGATACCGGTACAGAGTCAATGTAGAGACTATATACAGGGGGTACCGGTACAGAGTCAATGTAGAGACTATATACAGGGGGTACTGGTACAGAGTCAATGTAGAGACTATATACAGGGGGTACTGTACAGAGTCAATGTAGAGACTATATACAGGGGGATACCGGTACAGAGTCAATGTAGAGACTATATACAGGGGGTACCGGTACAGAGTCAATGTAGAGACTATATACAGGGGGTACCGGTACAGAGTCAATGTAGAGACTATATACAGGGGGGTACCGGTACAGAGTCAATGTAGAGACTATATACAGGGGGGTACCGGTACAGAGTCAATGTAGAGACTATATACAGGGGGTACCGGTACAGAGTCAATGTAGAGACTATATACAGGGGGTACCGGTACAGAGTCAATGTACGGGGTTATTTGAGGTAATATGTACATGTAGGTAGATTTATTAAAATGACTATGCATAGATGACAACAGAGAGTAGCAGTGGTGTAAAGAGGGGTGGTGGGGGGGCTATATCAAATAGTCTGGGTAGCCATTTGGTTAGATGTTCAGAGTCTTATGGACAGGGGATAGCTGTTTAGAAGCCTCAATGACTAGTCAGTGTGTAGTCAGTGTGTTTCTGTTATGTGCAGAGTCAATGTAGTCAGACTATAGTCAGTGTGTAGTCCGTGTACAGAGTCAATGTAGAGTCAATGGGTAGTCAGTGAAGTTCTGTAGTCAGTGTATAGTCGTATGAAGTTCTTTAGTCAGTGTGTAGTCAGTGAAGTTCTGTAGAGACTGTAGTCAGTGAATTTCTGTATGTGTTTCAATGTGCTGTAGTCAGTGTGTTTCTGTTATGTGCTGAGTCAGTGTGGTTCTGTAGTCAGTGTGTGTCTGTTATGTGTGTAGTCAGTGTGGTTCTGTAGTCAGTATGTGGGATATGTGTGTCTGTCATGTGTGTAGTCAGTGTATATTCAGTCTGTAGTCAGTCTAGAGTCAGTCTGTAGAGACTATATTCAGTCTGTAGTCAGTGTGTAGTCAATGTAGAGACTATATTCAGGGGTAGTCAGTGTGTAGTCACAGAGTCAGTGTATAGTCAGACTATATTCAGGGTGTAGTCAGTGTATATTCAGTAGTCAATGTAGTCAGTCTGTAGTCAGTGTATAGTCAGTGTATATTCAGTCTGTAGTCAGTGTGTAGTCAGTCTGTAATCAGTGTATATTCAGTGTGTAGTCAGTCTGTAGTCAGTCCGTAGTCAGTCAGTAGTCCGTCTGTAGTCCGTGTGTAGTCTGTCAATGTGGTCAGTGTATATACAGGGGGACTGTGTGTAGATATTCAGTGTGTAGACTGTATATAGTCAGGT
Organism: Oncorhynchus nerka; assembly: GCF_034236695.1. Classification (NCBI taxonomy): domain Eukaryota; kingdom Metazoa; phylum Chordata; class Actinopteri; order Salmoniformes; family Salmonidae; genus Oncorhynchus; species Oncorhynchus nerka. The sequence continues at coordinate 9,099,514 of NC_088422.1, read as the reverse complement.
ATATTCAGTCTGAGTCAGTGTGTAGTCAGTGTATACTCAGTGTGTAGACAGTGTGTAGACAGTCTGTAGTCAGTGTGTAGTCAGTGTACTATATAGTCAGGGTATAGTGTGTAGTCAGTGTCAACTCAGTGTGTAGACTGTATGTAGTCAGGTGTACGGTACAGAGTGTAGACTGTAGAGACTATATACTCAGGTGTAGACAGTGTGTAGACAGAGTCAATGTAGTCAGTGCTATATACAGTGTGTAGTCAGTGTATACAGTGTCAGATGTAGAGTCAGTGTATACTCAGTGTGTAGACTGTGTACAGTAGTCAGTGTGTACTCATATGTGTAGACTGTGTGTAGTCAGTGTATAGTCAGTGTGTAGTCAGTGTATACTCAGTGTGTAGACAAGGTGGACTTTGCTGTAAAACATATTCTTCTTCTTCCCACGTTTACTGGTACTGAGTTTAATCTCATCTCCTTCTAAAGGCCACTGAATGTGGAGATCTTTGTCTGCCTGTTTTAGGGACCACCTGTTGACATCTGGTCAATGTTCATGCCATGAAACATTGGTGCCCACTCCACGTTCGGAGGTGCTAGAGTCAATGCCAGCAAACTATATAGAGGGGGTCACCCCCATGGCTAACACAGTCAAATCATTAGAGACTATTCACTGGGAAATGGCTTAGTGGTCAACAAGATAATAAGAGAGCAAAATGATCAACCCAAAGACACACAAATAAGAAACAGACACAATCTTACCAGCATAAGACTAGTGTACAGGATCCAGATTGTTTGGCGGGAGCTGAGATGGCAACACATGTAAGAAACAAAACATGACAGAGAAGAGGAGAGTACAAGACAAGAGAAAGAAAAAAAAAAAGAGGGTCAGAAAGACAGAGGGTAGGGACTAAAGACCTGGTAGAGAAAAGTCAGAATGGCTGTAGAGACATGACTAAAGAAATGACTAGGAAGACAGAATGGTTGGTAGGAAACATGACTAAAGACAGAATGGCTGGTAGAGACATGACTAAAGACAGAATGGGTGATAGGAGACATGACAAAGACAGAATGGTTGTAGAAACATGACTAAAGACAGAATGGCTGGTACCATGGTGACTAAAGACAATGTAGGAGACATGATAAAGACAGAATGGCTGGTAGGAAACATGACTAAAGTCAATGTAGAGACATGACTAAAGACAGAATGGCTGGTAGGAGACATGACTAAAGACAGTATGGCTGGTAGGAGACATGACTAAAGACAGAATGGCTGTAGGAGACATGACTAAAGACAGAATGGTAGGAGACATATAAAGACAGAATGGCTGGTAGGAGTCAATGACTAAAGACAGAATGGCTGGTAGGAACCATGACTAAAGACAGAATGGCTGGTACAGAGACATGACTAAAGACAGAATGGCTGGTAGGAGACATGACTAAAGACAGAATGTCTGGTAGGAGACATGATAAAGACAGAATGGGGTAGGAGACATGACTAAAGACAGAATGGCTGGTAGGAGACATGACTAAAGACAGAATGGCTGGAGACATGACTAAAGACAGAATGGCTGGTAGGAGACATGACTAAAGACAGAATGGCTGGTAGGAACATGACTAAAGACAGAATGGCTGGTAGAAACATGACTATAGACAGAATGGCTGGTAGGAGACATGACTAAAGACAATGGCTGGTAGGAGACATGACTAAAGACAGAATGGCTGGTAGAGACATGACTAAAGACAGAATGGCTGGTAGAGACTATATACAGAATGGCTGGGGATAAAGACAAAGTCTGGAATGGCTGGTAGGAGACTGATAAAGACAAGGAAACATGACTAAAGTCAGAATGGCTGGTAGGAGACTGACTAAAGACAGAATGGGGTAGGAGACATGACTAAAGACAGAATGGCTGGTAGGAGACATGACTAAAGACAGAATGGCTGGTAGGAAACATGACTAAAGACAGAATGGCTGGAGGAAACATGACTAAAGACAGAATGGCTGGTAGGAGACATGACTAAAGACAGAATGTAGGAGACATGACTAAAGACAGAATGGCTGGTAGGAATGACTAAAGACAGAATGGTCTGGTAGGAACATGACTAAAGACAGAATGGGGTAGGAGACATGACTAAAGACAGAATGGCTGGAGAAACATGACTAAAGACAGAATGGCTGGTACAGGAGACATGACTAAAGACAGAATGGCTGGGGAAACATGACTAAAGACAGAATGGTAGGAGACATGACTAAAGACAGAATGGCTGGTAGGAGACATGACTAAAGACAGAATGGCTGGTAGGAACATGACTAAAGACAGAATGTAGAGGAGACTGACTAAAGACAGACAGAGTAAAGACAGAATGGCTGGTAGGAAACATGACTAAAGACAGAATGGTAGAGAGACATGACTAAAGACAGAATGGCTGGTAGGAGACATGACTAAAGACAGAATGGCTGGTAGGAAACATGACTAAAGACAGACATGAGTCAATGACTAAAGACAGAATGGTAGAGACATGATAAAGACAGAATGGCTGGTAGGAAACATGACTAAAGACAGAAGAGTCATGACTAGAGACTAGAATACAGGGGGGTACTGACTAAAGACAGAATGGTAGAGACATGACTAAAGACAGAATGGCTGGTAGGAAAACATGACTAAAGACAGAATGGCTGGTAGGAAACATGACTAAAGACAGAGACTATGATAAAGACAGAATGGGGACACATGACTAAAGACAATGTAGGAGACTGACTAAAGACAGAATGGGGTAGGAGACAGACTAAAGACAGAATGGCTGGTAGGATGACTAAAGACAGAATGGCTGGCAGGAAACATGACTAAAGTCAATGGCTGTAGAGACATGATAAAGACAGAATGGCTGGTACAGAGTCATGACTAAAGACAGAATGGCAGGTAGGAAACATGACAAAGACAGAATGGCTGTAGGAGACATATACAGAATGTTGGGGACTAAAGAGAATCACATGTAAAGACAGAATGGCTGGTAGGAAACATGACTAAAGACAGAATGGCTGGATACAGAATGGAAACATGACTAAAGACAGAATGGCTGGTAGGAAACATGACTAAAGACAGAATGGCTGGCAGGAAACATTAAAGACAGAATTTGACACATGTAAAGACAGAATGGTAGGTAGGAAACATGAAAATGACAGAATGGCTGGTAGATGACTAAAGACAGAATGGCTGGTAGGAAACATGACTAAAGACAGAATGGTGGTGGGGGGCACTAAAGACAGAATGTCTGGTAGGAAACATGACTAAAGACAGAATGTTAGGAGGATGACTAAAGACAGAATGGCTGGTAGACACATGACTAAAGACAGAATGGCTGGTAGGAGACATGACTAAAGACAGAATGGCTGGTAGGAGACATGACTAAAGACAGAAATGTAAAGACATAATGGCTGTAGGAAAAGACTAAAGACAGAAGTGAGACACAGAATGGTTGGTGTAAAGACAGAATGGCTGGTAGGAAACATGACTAAAGACAATGTGTACATTAGTAGTGAGACATGACTAAAGACAGAATGGCTGGTAGGAGACATGACTAAAGACAGAATGGCTAGTCAGTAAAGACAGAATGGCTGGTAGGAGACATGACTAAAGACAGAATGGTTGGTTAAAGACAGAATCAGAGACATGACTAAAGACATGGCTGGTGAATGACTTCTGTAGGAAACATGACTAAAGACAGAATGGCTGGTAGGAGACATGACTAAAGACAGAATGGTTTCTGGTAGGAAACATGACTAAAGACAGAATGGCTGGTAGGAGACATGACTAAAGACAGAATGGCTGTAGGAAACATGACTAAAGACAGAATGGCTGGTAGGAGACATGACTAAAGACAGAATGGCTGGTACATGACTAAAGACAGAATGGCTGGTGACTGACTAAAGACAGAATGGTGGTAGGAAACATGACTAAAGACAGAATGGCTGTGTCTGAAGACAGGAAAACATGACTAAAGACAGAATGGCTGGTAGGAAACATGAATAAAGACAGAATGGCTGGTAGGAAACATGACTAAAGACAGAATGGCTGGTCAGTAAAGACAGAATGGTTGGTAGGAAAACAGTGACTAAAGACAGAACTAGAAAACATGACTAAAGACATGGCTGGTAGGAAAACATGACTAAAGACAGAATGGCTGGTAGGAAACATGACTAAAGACAGAATGGCTGGTAGGAAACATGACTAAAGACAGAATGGCTGGTAGGAGACAGTGACTAAAGACAGAATGGCTGTAGGAAACATGACTAAAGACAGAATGGCTGGTAGGAAACATGACTAAAGACAGAATGGCTGGTAGGAGACATGTAAAGACAATGGCTGGTAGGAGACATGACTAAAGACAGAATGGCTGTAGTCAGACATTACTAAAGACAGTGTATAGAATGGCAGAGACATGACTAAATTCAGTGGTGGTAGGAACCATGACTAAAGACAGAATGGCTGGTAGGAGACTGACTAAAGACAGAATGGCTAGGGTGACTAAAGTCACATGACTAAAGACAGAATGGCTGGTATGGAGAAACATGACTAAAGACAGAATGGCTGGTTGGTAACATGTAAAGACAGTCATGACTAAAGACAGAATGGCTGGTGGAGACATGACTAAAGACAGAATGGCTGGTAGGAGACATGACTAAAGACAGAATGGCTGTAGACATGTAGTCTGTCTGTGGACATGACTAAAGACAGTAGGTAGACATGTGTAAAGACAGAATGGCTGGTAGGAGACATGACTAAAGACAGAATGGCTGGTAGTAAAGACAGAATGGCTGGTAGAAACATGACTAAAGACAGTCTGTAGACTAAAACAGTGTGAAAAAGACAGAATGGCTGGTAGGAGACATGACTAAACTCAGTGACTAAAGACAGAATGGTAGGAGACATGACTAAAGACAGAAGACATGTCTAAAGACAGAATGGCTGGTAGGAGACATGACTAAAGACAGAATGGCTGGTAGGAAACATGACTAAAGACAGAATGCTGGTAGGAGACTGACTAAAGACAGAATGGCTGGTACTCAAACATGACTAAAGACAGAATGCTGTAGAAACATGTAAAGACAGAATGGCTGTAGGAGACATGACTAAAGACAGAATGGCTGTAGGAGACATGACTAAAGACAGAATGGCTACTCAGGAAACATGTAAAGTCAGAATGGCTGGTAGGAAACATGACTAAGACAGAATGGCTGGTAGGAAACATGACTAAAGACAGAATGGCTGGTAGGAGACATGACTAAAGACAGAATGGCTGGTAGGAAACATGACTAAAGACAGAATGGCTGGTAGTCTAAAGTAGAAAACATAAAGACAGAATGGCTGGTAGACATGACTAAAGACATGAGGAAACATGTAAAGACAAATGGACTTAGGAAACATGACTAAAACAGAATGGCTGGTAGGAGACATGACTAAAGACAGAATGGCTGGTACTGAGTTCAATCTCATCATGACTAAAGACAGAATGGCTGGTAGGAAACATGACTAAAGACAGAATGGCTGGTAGGAAACATGACTTTTGACAGAATGGCTGGTAGGGACATGACTAAAGACAGAATGGCTGCTTAGGAGACATGACTAAAGACAGAATGGCTGGTAGGAAACATGACTAAAGACAAATGGCTGGTAGGAGACATGACTAAAGACAGAATGGCTGGAGAAACATGACTAAAGACAGAATGGCTGGTAGGAAACATGACTAAAGACAGAATGGCTGGTAGGAAACATGACTAAAGACAGAATGGCTGGTAGGAGACATGCTAAAGACAGAATGGCTGGTAGGAAAACATGACTAAAGACAGAATGGCTGGTAGGAGACATGACTAAAGACAGAATGGCTGGTAGGTCAACATGATAAAGACAGAAGCACATGACTAAAGACAGAATGGCTGGTAGGAGACATGACTAAAGACAGAATGGCTGGTACAGACCTGACTTAAAGACAGAATGGCTAGTGTACTAAAGACAGATCCAGATTGACATGACTAAAGACAGAATGGCTGAGATAGGAGACATGACTAAAGACAGAAACAAAACATGACTAAAGACAGAATGGCTGGTAGGAGACATGACTAAAGACAGAAGAAAGAACTAAAGACAGAAAAGGAGTCAGAAAAGAGATGGGGGACTAAAGACAGAATGGAAAGGAGACATGACTAAAGACAGAATGGCTGGTAGGAGAACATGACTAAAGACAGAATGGCTGGTAGGAGACATGACTAAAGACAGAATGGCTGGTAGGAGACATGACTAAAGACAGAATGGCTGGTAGGAGACATGACTAAAGACAGAATGGCTGGTAGGATGACATGACTAAAGACAGAATGGCTGGTAGGAACATGACTAAAGACAGAATGGCTGGTAGGAGACATGACTAAAGACAGAATGGCTGGTAGGAAACATGACTAAAGACAGAATGGCTGGTAGGAGACATGACTAAAGACAGAATGGCTGGTAGGAGACATGACTAAAGACAGAATGGCTGGTAGGAGACATGACTAAAGACAGAATGGCTGGTAGGAGACATGACTAAAGACATGACTAAAGACAGAATGGCTGGTAGGAAACATGACTAAAGACAGAATGGCTGGTAGGAAACATGACTAAAGACAGAATGGCTGGTAGGAGACATGACTAAAGACAGAATGGCTGGTAGGAAACATGACTAAAGACAGAATGGCTGGTAGGAGACATGACTAAAGACAGAATGGCTGGTAGGAGACATGACTAAAGACAGAATGGCTGGTAGGAGACATGACTAAAGACAGAATGGCTGGTAGGAACATGACTAAAGACAGAATGGCTGGTAGGAGACATGACTAAAGTAGGAAACATGACTAAAGACAGAATGGCTGGTAGGAAACATGACTAAAGACAGAATGGCTGGTAGGAGACATGACTAAAGACAGAATGGCTGGTAGGAAACATGACTAAAACATGACTAAAGACAGAATGGCTGGTAGGAGACATGACTAAAGACAGAATGGCTGGTAGGAAAACATGACTAAAGACAGAATGGCTGGTAGGAGACATGACTAAAGACAGAATGGCTGGTAGGAAACATGACTAAAGACAGAATGGCTGGTAGGAGACATGACTAAAGACAGAATGGCTGGTAGGAGACATGACTAAAGACAGAATGGCTGGTAGGAGACATGACTAAAGACAGAATGGCTGGTAGGAAACATGACTAAAGACAGAATGGCTGGTAGGAAACATGACTAAAGACAGAATGGCTGGTAGGAAACATGACTAAAGACAGAATGGCTGGTAGGAGACATGACTAAAGACAGAATGGCTGGTAGGAGACATGACTAAAGACAGAATGGCTGGTAGGAGACATGACTAAAGACAGAATGGCTGGTAGGAAACATGACTAAAGACAGAATGGCTGGTAGGAGACATGACTAAAGACAGAATGGCTGGTAGGAAACATGACTAAAGACAGAATGGCTGGTAGGAGACATGACTAAAGACAGAATGGCTGGTAGGAAACATGACTAAAGACAGAATGGCTGGTAGGAGACATGACTAAAGACAGAATGGCTGGTAGGAAACATGACTAAAGACAGAATGGCTGGTAGGAGACATGACTAAAGACAGAATGGCTGGTAGGAGACATGACTAAAGACAGAATGGCTGGTAGGAGACCATGACTAAAGACAGAATGGCTGGTAGGAAACATGACTAAAGACAGAATGGCTGGTAGGAGACATGACTAAAGACAGAATGGCTGGTAGGAGACATGACTAAAGACAGAATGGCTGGTAGGAGACATGACTAAAGACAGAATGGCTGGTAGGAGACATGACTAAAGACAGAATGGCTGGTAGGAGACATGACTAAAGACAGAATGGCTGGTAGGAGACATGACTAAAGACAGAATGGCTGGTAGGAACATGACTAAAGACAGAATGGCTGGTAGGAAACATGACTAAAGACAGAATGACTAAAGACAGAATGGCTGGTAGGAGACATGACTAAAGACAGAATGGCTGGTAGGAGACATGACTAAAGACAGAATGGCTGGTAGGAACATGACTAAAGACAGAACAGAATGGACAGAATGGCTGGTAGGAGACATGACTAAAGACAGAATGGCTGGTAGGAGACATGACTAAAGACAGAATGGCTGGTAGGAAACATGACTAAAGACAGAATGGCTGGTAGGAGACATGACTAAAGACAGAACAGGAAACATGACTAAAGACAGAATGGCTGGTAGGAAACATGACTAAAGACAGAATGGCTGGTAGGAGACATGACTAAAGACAGAATGGCTGGTAGGAGACATGACTAAAGACAGAATGGCTGGTAGGAAACATGACTAAAGACAGAATGGCTGGTAGGAAACATGACTAAAGACAGAATGGCTGACTAAAGACAGAATGGCTGGTAGGATACATACTAGGAGACATGACTAAAGACAGAATGGCTGGTAGGAGACATGACTAAAGACAGAATGGCTGGTAGGAAACATGACTAAAGACAGAATGGCTGGTAGGAAAACATGACTAAAGACAGAATGGCTGGTAGGAGACATGACTAAAGACAGAATGGCTGGTAGGAAAACATGACTAAAGACAGAATGGCTGGTAGGGTAAAGACAGAATGGCTGACATGACTAAAGACAGAATGGTTGGTAGGAAACATGACTAAAGACAGAATGGCTGGTAGGAAACATGACTAAAGACAGAATGGCTGGTAGGAAACATGACTAAAGACAGAATGGCTGGTAGGAAACATGACTAAAGACAGAATGGCTGGTAGGAGACATGACTAAAGACAGAATGGCTGGTAGGAAACATGACTAAAGACAGAATGGCTGGTAGGAGACATGACTAAAGATGACTAAAGACAGAATGGCTGGTAGGAGACATGACTAAAGACAGAATGGCTGGAAACATGACTAAAGACAGAACATGACTAAAGACAGAATGGCTGGTAGGAGACATGACTAAAGACAGAATGGCTGGTAGGAGACATGACTAAAGACAGAATGGCTGGTAGGAAACATGACTAAAGACAGAATGGCTGGTAGGAAACATGACTAAAGACAGAATGGCTGGTAAGGACAGAAACATGACTAAAGACAGAATGGCTGGTAGGAGACATGACTAAAGACAGAATGGCTGGTAGGAAACATGACTAAAGACAGAATGGCTGGTAGGAACATGACTAAAGACAGAATGGCTGGTAGGAGACATGACTAAAGACAGAATGGCTGGTAGGAGACATGACTAAAGACAGAATGGCTGGTAGGAACATAAAGACTAAAGACAGAATGGCTGGTAGGAGACATGACTAAAGACAGAATGGCTGGTAGGAGACATGACTAAAGACAGAATGGCTGGTAGGAGACATGACTAAAGACAGAATGAAACATGACTAAAGACAGAATGGCTGGTAGGAGACATGACTAAAGACAGAATGGCTGGTAGGAGACATGACTAAAGACAGAATGGCTGGCAGGAAAACATGACTAAAGACAGAATGGCTGGTAGGACTAAAACATGACTAAAGACAGAATGGCTGGTAGGAAACATGACTAAAGACAGAATGGCTGGTAGGAGACATGACTAAAGACAGAATGGCTGGTAGGAAACATGACTAAAGACAGAATGGCTGGTAGGAAACATGACTAAAGACAGAATAGGAGACATGACTAAAGACAGAATGGTAGGAAACATGACTAAAGACAGAATGGCTGGTAGGAGACATGACTAAAGACAGAATGGCTGGTAGGAGACATGACTAAAGACAGAATGGCTGGTAGGAGACATGACTAAAGACAGAATGGTTGGTAGGAAACATGACTAAAGACAGAATGGCTGGTAGGAAACATGACTAAAGACAGAATGGCTGGTAGGAAACATGACTAAAGACAGAATGGCTGGTAGGAGACATGACTAAAGACAGAATGGCTGGTAGGAAACATGACTAAAGACAGAATGAATGGCATGACTAAAGACAGAATGGTTGGTAGGAAAACATGACTAAAGACAGAATGGCTGGTAGGAAAACATGACTAAAGACAGAATGGCTGGTAGGAAACATGACTAAAGACAGAATGGCTGGTAGGAAACATGACTAAAGACAGAATGGCTGGTAGGAGACATGACTAAAGACAGAATGGCTGGTAGGAAACATGACTAAAGACAGAATGGCTGGTAGGAGACATGACTAAAGACAGAATGGCTGGTAGGAAACATGACTAAAGACAGAATGGCTGAAACATGACTAAAGACAGAATGGCTGGTAGGAGACATGACTAAAGACAGAATGGCTGGTAGGAGACATGACTAAAGACAGAATGGCTGGTAGGAGACATGACTAAAGACAGAATGGCTAGGAAAACATGACTAAAGACAGAAGGAAACATGACTAAAGACAGAATGGCTGGTAGGAAACATGACTAAAGACAGAATGGCTGGTAGGAAACATGACTAAAGACAGAATGGCTGGTAGGAAACATGACTAAAGACAGAATGGCTGGTAGGAGACATGACTAAAGACAGAATGGCTGGTAGGAGACATGACTAAAGACAGAATGGCTGGTAGGAAACATGACTAAAGACAGAATGGCTGGTAGGAGACATGACTAAAGACAGAATGGCTGGTAGGAAACATGACTAAAGACAGAATGGCTGACTAAAGACAGAAGGAGACATGACTAAAGACAGAATGGCAGCAGAAAACATGACTAAAGACAGAATGGCTGGTAGGAGACATGACTAAAGACAGAATGGCTGGTAGGAGACATGACTAAAGACAGAATGGCAGCAGAAAACATGACTAAAGACAGAATGGCTGGTAGGAAACATGACTAAAGACAGAATGGCTGGTAGGAGACATGACTAAAGACAGAATGAAACATGACTAAGGACAGAATGGCTGGTAGGAGACATGACTAAAGACAGCATGGCTGGTAGGAGACATGACTAAAGACAGAATGGCTGGTAGGAGACATAACTAAAGACAGAATGGCTGGTAGGAGACATGACTAAAGACAGAATGGCTGGTAGGAAAACATGACTAAAGACAGAATGGCTGGTAGGAGACATTACATGAAAGATAATGAGACTCCTAAACGTGATGGGAAGAGAGAGATGATGTGGAGACAGAGTGGACAGAACAAGAAACAAAGGTAGACGATAATGAGACTCCTAAACAACAGAAGCCCTCTGGAGTCAACATCAACCATCTCTAACATGTCAGCAAATGTTAGCATGGGACGTGACTCCATGTATGATAAACAACAGTACTACCATGCTACATAGTGGTACTAGTGTGTAAAGGGGCTATAGATAAGCTACTACTGACACACAGACATCCTCGGCCATCATCAACCAGTTGGTACATATGCACACACACTCACAAACTTGTCCTACCTTCTAGGGCATACTTCATGTCCTGAGCGAACAGCGTCCACATGACCTCACCACTGACCTTGCCCACGTTGAGCTCCTGAGGAAACCTGGGAACACAGAGGTCAGAGGTCAGGGGCACAGACCAGTTAGACATGCTGAATTAACCAACAGGATTTATATATACAGTGGCAAGATAAAGTATGTGAACCCTTTGGAATTACCTGCATTTCTGCATAAATTGGTCATCAAATTTGATCTGATCTTCATCCAAGTCACAACAATAGACAAACAGTCTGCTTAAACGAATAACACACAAATTATTGTATTTTCCTTGTCTGCAATTGTATGCGTCATTTAAACATTCACAGTGTAGGTTGGGGAAAGTATGTGAACCCCCTAGAATAATGACTTCTCTAAAAGCTAATTGGAGTCAGGAGTCAGCTAACCCGGAGTCCAATCAATGAGACAAGATTGGAGATGTTGGTTAGAGCTGCCCTGCCCTATAAAAAACACTCACAAAATGTTTGTTTGCTGATGTGAACCAAAGAGATCTCAGAAGACCTAAGATTAAGAAATGTTGACTTGCATAAAGCTGGAAAGGGTTACAAAGTATCTCTAAAACCTCGATGTTCATCAGTCCACGGTATGACAAATTGTCTATAAATGGAGAAAGTTCAGCACTGTTGCTACTCTCCCTAGGAGTGGCCGTCCTGCAAAGATGACTGCAAGAGCACAGCGCAGAATGCTCAATGAGGTTAAGAAGAGTCCTGACCTCAACCCAATTGAGATGCTGTGGTATGACCTCAAGAGAGAGGTTCACACCAGACATCCCAAGAATATTGCTGAACTGAAACAGTTTTGTAAAGAGGAATGGTCCAAAATTCCTCCTGACTGTTGTGCAGGTCTGATCCGCAACGACAGAAAAAGGTTTGGTTGAGGTTATTGCTGCCAAAGGAGGGTCAACCAGTTATTAAATCCAAGGGTTCACATACTTTTCCCACCCTGCACTGTGAATGTTTACACGGTGTGTTCAATAAAGACATGAAAATGTATAATTGTTATTAGTTTAAGCAGACTGTTTGTCTATTGTTGTGACTTAGATGAAGATAAGATCACATTTTATAACCAATTTATGCAAAAATTCAGGTAATTCCAAAGGGTTCACAAACGTTTTCTTGCTACTGTGTGTGTGTGTGTGTGTGTACTGACTGGTTAATGATGGGTGTGTAGGAGTGATTATCTTCTTCTATGATGGAGACGATGAGGGTGATGAGTTTTGGCCAGAAGTCCAGGTTGTGGATAGTAGGCCCTGTCTCTTCTGGCTCCTTCTTCACTTCCTCCTCCTTCTCCTCTTCATCTTCCACCTCCTCCTCTCCCTGTTTCTTCTCCTTTTCATTCTTCTTCATCTCCCTTTTCTGCTCTGGCTTGGGCTTGGGCTGTGGGAAAGAGAAGGGAATTAGCCATTAGATTATTAATGTTTTTATTAAATTGTTGTTCTCAACTGGCATTGCCTCGGGACCCAAATGGAACCAGATTGTCTCAGTCGCAACACAATATTCACATCGCAAAAAAATGATCAGTAAAATACAATCTGAAATCTAGTGTTGCAGGCCTGCACTCAGAAATAGTTATCATTTATAAGGTTAGTATTCTTCCTGATTGCACTCACAGGTACTAGGGCGGGCTGGAACTGTCTCATGTAGAGGTCTATACAGTTGTTAAATATGTACTCGTAGGTGGAGTTACCACAGGCCTTCACGCAGTCTCTCACCACATGGGCTGCCCTGGGGGGGTTCTGAAGTTCCAACACCTGGCCACACGAGGGAGACAGAGAGACAGTCAGACAGAGAGACAGTAAGACAGAGAGACAGTCAGACAGAGAGACAGTCAGACAGACAGATACTCAGACAGAAAGACAGTCAGACAGACAGTCAAAGACAGAGAGACAGGCAGACAGAGAGACAGTCAGACAGAGAGACAGGCAGACAGAGAGACAGTCAGACAGAGAGACAGTCAGACAGAGAGACAGACAGTCAAACACAGACAGTCCCAGAGTGAGAGACAGCAGAGAGACACAGACCCAGAGGGGAGACAGAGCGACAGTCATACCGACAGACAGACAGACAGACAGACAGACAGACAGACAGACAGACAGACAGACAGACAGACAGACAGACAGACAGACAGACAGACAGACATTCAGGCAGTGCAACACTGCCTGAAATCAAACAAATGTAAAGTGCATTTAAACACCTGAACACAGTAAAACATAGTACTTAGGCTACTGTATGTGAACATTCATACCAATGAACGAACTATAAACTATACATTGCACAGTTTCTGTAGAGATCCATCAGATCAAGCGCATAATTGGCGATGTAGCAAATGGAAGCCAATATTCATTTACTAGCGCAGAAAAAACGTGGTAGTGAACCACACTAACCTTTCCACTTAAACCCCCCTTCCAGCATTGGGGGAACATGTCGCGCATAGCTCTCTAAGGTCTGCCATGACTGACATTAGGAACTGATGATGTACTACCCAATTTAGAAATGGCACCTTATGCATTCTACTATTACAAATGGCACCTTCTGCATTCTACTATTACAAATGGCACCTTATGCATTCTACTATTACAAATGGCACCTTATGCATTCTACTATTACAAATGGCACCTTACAAATGGCACCTTCAAATGCATTCTACTATTACAAATGGCACATTCTACTATTCAAATGGCACCTTCTGCATTCTACTACTACAAATGGCACCTTCTGCATTCTACTATTACAAATGGCACCTTCTGCATTCTACTATTACAAATGGCACCTTATGCATTCTACTATTACAAATGGCACCTTCTGCATTCTACTATTACAAATGGCACCTTATGCATTCTACTATTACAAATGGCACCTTCTGCATTCTACTATTACAAATGGCACCTTCTGCATTCTACTATTACAAATGGCACCTTCTGCATTCTACTATTACAAATGGCACCTTACATTCTAAATGGCAAATGGCACCTTCTGCATTCTACTATTACAAATGGCACCTTCTGCATTCTACTATTACAAATGGCACCTTCTGCATTCTACTATTACAAATGGCACCTTATGCATTCTACTATTACAAATGCCAAGAGTAAGTTGAAAGCTGGATAGAGTTCCTTAAAAAAATAATAATAATAATAAAAGGCAGATCCCCCCCCACGCCCCCCAGTTTATGAACCACTGGTCAACATGATAAGATTATTACGGATAAAAGCGAGAATATTTTTACTTGTCAAACGGCAGTGAAGCATCGATCATCATGTCACCAGAATCAGACCATAGATATTTATTGGAAAGGAGCGTCAAGATCACCAAGCGCTTCCACCACCCTGCAAAGTTAATACATCATCATCTGTAGGCTAATAAACTGCATGGTGTCTCGAGTCGTAGTGGGAGGACCACACAGCATGTCATCACGTATCAATATTTGTGCATTAAAAGCGTTTCCACCGCCATTTCTCGCATAATACAGTTTACCGACACAAAAAGGTCGAACGAAGGAATTTATATGTCTGCATTTATAAAATTGTACCGAAACAACCTGTTTTCCATCACAGCTTTCGTGATTTATTTTTTTCATACGGTCCTGACATTAATAATTAATAACTCATAATAACTGTGGTTGGAAACATGCTTAATGACCAGAATGCATTGCCTGCCTACGTGCTTAATGACCAGAATGCATTGCCTGCCTACGTGCTTAATGACCAGAATGCATTGCCTGCCTACGTGCTTAATGACCAGAATGCATTGCCTGCCTACGTGCTTAATGACCAGAATGCATTGCCTGCTGCCTGCCTACGTGTAATGACCAGAATGCATTGCCTGCATTGCCTGCCTACGTGCTTAATGACCAGAATGCATTGCCTGCCTACGTGCTTAATGACCAGAATGCATTGCCTGCCTACGTGCTTAATGACCAGAATGCATTGCCTGCCTACGTGCTTAATGACCAGAATGCATTGCCTGCCTACGTGCTTAATGACCAGGATGCATTGCCTGCCTGCTTCTCCGGTCTGTTTATTTTACACCGGTTACCTAAAAGAGACAGAGGAATGAGCAACTGAGAGGGAAAGAGAGCTTTTGCTTCACAAGGTATCTCTCTACCTGAAAACACAATCTGAAAACACAAAGTGATTGATAGTTGGTATTCAGCCCTCATAAAGGTAGGCCTTATTTACATTGAAGAACTACTAAAATAGTGATTTGGTCAAACGGCAGAGGCAGCAGCTCTGTGGAGATGAGATGATGACTTGGAATGAAATGATAAAACAAATATTTTATTAAAGTAATGTGAATAAATGATGGGTAATAGGTGATCAGCAGTAAGAGACAGTCACTGCCATATTGATACTCTTATTCTGTGTTGTTATGGCGATCAAACCCACATAATACATAGCGCATTTCATGTAAAAACATTTTAATTTTTTTTGTTGAAACAACCTCAAAAAGCTCTAATCGCTCAGCACTACTAGCCTGTCACCACAGGAACAGGAATGATCAACTGTGTGTGTGTGTGTGTGTGTGTGTGTGTGTGTGTGTGTGTGTGTGTGTGTGTGTGTGTGTGTGTGTGTGTGTGTGTGTGTGTGTGACACTAAGACATATTTCCGTACCTTCATTCTGAAGAAGGTGATGCTAGTCAGCAGATCCACAGTAGACGTCAGGTCCTGCAGACGAGGCTTACTACTGGCTGGGAAGTTATTCTGATGGGGGGAAGAGGTGGAGAAAGCGGAAGAGATGGGAGACAGGGGAGAAAAGGGACAGAGGGGACAGAGGGAGAGAGGAAGGACGAGTTGGGAAGAGAAGGGAGAGAGGGGAGTGAGGGACAGAGGAAGGACGAGTTTGGGAGAGAGGGGAGTGATGGAGAGAAGGGATTGAGGGAGAGAGGAGGGAAGAGTTGGAGAGAGAAGGAACAGAGGGGAGTGAGGGAGAGAGGGGGAAGAGTTGGGGAAAGAGGGGAGTGAGGGAGAGAGGAGGGATGAGTTGGGGAGAGAAGGGAGAGAAGGGAGTGAGGGTGAGAGGAAGGATGAGTTTGGGAGAGAGGGGAGTGATGGAGAGAAGGGATTGAGGGAGAGAGGAGGGAAGAGTTGGGGAGAGAGGGGATTGAGTGAAAGAGGAGGGAAGAGTTTGGGAGAGAAGGGAGAGAGGGGAGTGAGGGAGAGAGGAAGGACAAGATGGGGAGAGAAGGGAGAGAGGGGAGTGATGGAGTGAGGCGAGTGAGGGAGAGAGGCTCCATCGGTAAGTCAAGGAGTAGGCTTAGTCTATGTACAAGCCCCCATAGACATAACACATCTACTGTTCTATGGACTGGCCTAGGCTGTCAGGGTGAAGGACCTTTAGACTGGTCTAGACTGTCATGGTGAAGGACCTTTAGACTGGTCTAGACTGTCAGGGTGAAGGACCTTTAGACTGGTCTAGACTGTCAGGGTGAAGGACATTTAGACTGGTCTAGACTGTCAGGGTGAAGGTCCTTTAGACTGGTCTAGACTGTCATGGTGAAGGACCTTTAGACTGGTCTAGACTGTCAGGGTGAAGGACCTTTAGACTGGTCTAGACTGTCAGGGTGAAGGACCTTAGACTGGTCTAGACTGTCAGGGTGAAGGACCTTTAGACTGGTCCTTTTATTTGAAAGAAAAGCTATTTTTGTCCATTACAGTAACATCAAATTGATCAGAAATACAGTGTAGACATGGTTAATGTAGTAAATGACTATTGTAGCTGGAAACAGCTGATTTTTTTAATGGAATATCTACATAGTCGTACAGAGGCTCATTATCAGCAACCATCACTCCTGTGTTCCAATGGCACGTTGTGTAAGCTAATCCAAGTTTATCATTTTAAAAGACTAATTGATCATTAGAAAAACATTTTGCAATTATGTTAGCACAGCTGAAAACTGCTGTACTGATTAAGGAAGCAATAAAACTGTCCTTCTTTAGACTAGTTGAGTATTTAGGGCATCAGCATTTGTGGGTTGGATTACAGGTTCAAAATGGCCAGGAACAACGTACTTCCTTCTGAAACTTGTCAGTCTATTCTTGTTCTGAGAAATGAAGGCTATTCCATGCGAGAAATTGCTAAGAAACTGAAGATCTCGTACAGTGCCTTGCGAAAGTATTCACCCCCTTTGGCTCTTTTGTTGCCTTGCAACCTGGAATTAGAATATATTTTTTGGGGGGGGTTGTATCGTTTGATCTACACAACATTTACAGAACAATATTTTTTATTGTGAAACAAACAAGAAATAAGACAAAAAAACAGAAAACTTGAGCGTGCATTACCCCCCAAAGTCAATACTTTATAGACACCTTTTGCAGTAATTACACCTGCAAGTCTCTTGGGATATATAATCTTGTGCATTTAGCCACAGGGATTTTTGCCCATTTTTGGCCATTCTTCAAGCAAAACTGCTCCAGCTCCTTCAAGTTGGATGGGTACCGCTGGTGTACAGCAATTTTTAAGTCATACCACAGATTCTCAATTGGATTGAGGTCTGGGCTTTGACTAGGCCATTCCAAGACATTTAAATGTTTCCCCTTAAACCACTCGAGTGTTGCTTTAGCAGTATGCTTAGGGTCCTGCTGGAAGGTGAACCTCCGTCCCAGTCTCAAATCTCTGGAAGACTGAAACAGGTTTCCCTCAAGAATTTCCCTGTATTTAGCGCCATCCATCATTCCACCAGTTTCCCAGTCCCTGCCGGTGAAAAACATCCCACAGCATGATGCTAACACGACCATGCTTCACTATGGGGATGGTGCTCTCGGGGTGATGAGAGGTGTTGGGTTTGTGCCAGACATAGCTGGCCAAAAAGCTCAATTTTAGTGTTGACTGACCAGAATACCTTCTTCCATATGTTTTTGGAGTCTCCCACATGCCAAAGCAATGGCTTTTTTCTGGCCACTCTTCTTTAAAGCCCAGTTCTGTGGAGTGTCAGGCTTAAAGTGGTCCTATGGGCAGATACTCCAATCTCCACTGTGGAGCTTTGCAGCTCCTTCAGGGTTATCTTTGGTCTCTTTGTTGCCTCTCTGATTAATGCCCCCCTTGCCTGATCTGTGAGTTTTGGTGGGCGGCCATCTCTTGGCAGGTTTGTTGTGGTGCCATATCCTTTCCATTTAATGGTGCTCTTTGGGATGTTTAAAGTTTCTGATCTTTTTTTATAACCCAACCCTGATCTGTACCTCTCCACAACCTTGTCCCTGACCTGTTTGGAGAGCTGCTTGGTCTTCATGGTGCCGCTTGCGTTGGTGGTGCCCCTTGCTGAGTGGTGTTGCAGTCTCTGGGGCCTTTCAGAACAGGTGTATATATACTGAGATCATGTGACAGATCATGTGACACTTAGATTGCACACAGGTGGAGTTTATTTAATTAATTATGTGACTTCTGAAGGGAATTGGTTGCACCAGATCGTATTTAGAGGCTTCATAGCAAAGGGAGTGAATACATACAGTAGGCACGCACCACTTTTTGAAATAAGTATATATTTTTTTCATTTCACTACCAATTTGTTTATGTCCATTACATGAAATCCAAATAAAAATGCATTTAAATTCCAGGTTGTAATGCAACAAAATAGGAAAAACGCCAAGGGGGTGAATACTTTTGCAGGGCACTATACAACACTGTGTAGTACTCCCCTTCACAGAACAGTGCAAACTGGCCCTAACCAGAATAGAAAGAGGAGTGGGAGGCCCTGGCGCACAACTGAGCAAGAGGACAAGTGCATTAGAGTGTTTAGTTTGAGAAACAGACGCATCACAAGTTCTCAACTGGTAGCTTCATTAAATAGTACCCGCAAAATACCAATCAGTGAAGAGGAGACTCCGGGATGCAAAGAAAAAGCCATATCTCAGACTGGCCAATAAAAATAAAAGATTAAGATGGGCAAAAGAACACAGATGCTGGAAATCTATATATGTTCTATAGATATTTTCAATCTAATATGATTGTGAATATTTCCACGACAAACACAGGTGTGATGGTTGCTGATAATGGGCCTCTGTACGACTATGTAGATATTCCATATAAAAATCTGCCATTTTCAGCTACAATAGTCATTTACAACATTAACAATGTCTACACTGTATTTCTGATCAATTTGATGTTATTTTAATAGACTACCTACACGGTAGCGTAGGTAGACATGGTGGGCAGTTGGTAGGTAGATAAGCTAGTTAGGAGAGATGTAGACTTACTCTGTATGTGGAGAGGTCAATACGAAGAGAGTTGTGTAGCTGATCAAGAAGCTTAACAAAACGATCTTTCTATTTTGGAGGAGAGAGACAGAGAGACAGAGACAGAGAGAGCGAGAGAGACAAAGAGAGAGAGAGACAGAGAGAGAGCGAGAGAGCGAGAGAGAGAGACAGAGAGACAGAGAGACAGAGAGAGACAGAGAGAGACAGAGAGAGACAGAGAGAGAGAGAGAGAGAGAGAGAGAGACAGAGACAGAGAGAGACAGAGAGAGAGAGACAGAGAGAGACAGAGAGAGACAGAGACAGAGTGAGAGAGAGTGAGACAGAGAGAGAGAGACAGAGACAGAGAGAGACAGAGACAGAGATAGACAGAGAGAAACAGAGTGAGAGAGACAGAGAGAGACAGAGACAGAGAGAGAGACAGAGACAGAGACAGAGAGAGACAGAGAGAGTTGGAGACAGAGAGAGTTGGAGACAGAGAGACAGAGACAGAGTGAGACAGAACGAGAGAGAAACAGAGAGAGAGAGCGAGAGAGAAACAGAGAGAGAGAGCGAGAGAGAAACAGAGAGAGAGTGAGAGAGAAACAGAGAGAGAGAGCGAGAGAGAAACAGAGAGAGACAGAGAGACAGAGAGAGAGAGAGACAGAGAGAGACAGAGAGAGAGATAGAGCGAGAGAGAAACAGAGAGAGACAGAGAGAGAGAAACAGAGAGAGAGACATTTAGCACTAGCTGAATTCAACCATTCAACCATCAATAACAACATTCAGATTAATACAAATCTCTATCCAAAATGAGTACACTAATTATTGATGTCATTATGGGGTATCGTGATGTCATTATGGGGTATTGTGATGTCATTATGGGGTTTTGTGATGTCATTATGGGGTATTGTGATGTCATTAAAAGCAGACACTTTTCAATCTGGCAACCCAGTCACTTTATAGTCAGTAGGGAACAGCAGACACTTTTCAATCTGGCAACCCAGTCACTTTATAGTCAGTAGGGAAACAGGTTGTCACCAATCTAGCAATCCACTATCACTACAGTTAGTAATAAACAGCAAGCTCACGCCAACCTCACAACCGACCTTAATTCTAGTCAGAAGTGAAACAGGTTGGCGCTTACCAATTTGGCATCTCCATAGGTCGTTTATGGTAACACTAGGTAGTCCCTGAGCCTATTAGACTGAATACACATTGCTAGCCAGCAGCCAGTTGCTCATGAATCACAGTCGTCTGACTGCGACTGGCAGGGGACAAAGCCGGTGGCGGAGCCAAAATGGACATTCATCTCAGTTGCCGTGGCAATACTAGTGCTGTTGGCTAGGATCCCAAGGGCCATTAAGACTGGCCTCTGACTGCGTCTGGTCTCTCTCAACTGGCTAAGACTGGCCTCTGACTGCGTCTGGTCTCTCTCAACTGGCTAAGACTGCTCTGGTCTGGTCTCTCTCAACTGGCTAAGACTGGGCTCTGACTGCGTCTGGTCTCTCTCAACTGGCTAAGACTGGCCTCTGACCGCGTCTGGTCTCTCTCAACTGGCTAAGACTGGCCTCTGACTGTGTCTGGTCTCTCTCAACTGGCTAAGACTGGCCTCTGACTGCATCTGGTCTCTCTCAACTGGCTAAGACTGGCCTCTGACTGCGTCTGGTCTCTCTCAACTGGCTAAGACTGGCCTCTGACTGCGTCTGGTCTCTCTCAACTGGCTAAGACTGGCCTCTGACTGCGTCTGGACTCTCTCAACTGGCTAAGACTGGCCTCTGACTGCATCTGGTCTCTCTCAACTGGCTAAGACTGGGCTCGAAATTCACAACACGTCCCATGGTAGAAGTAGGAGTAGGATCCCCTTTCCATAACACTGCTACTCTGAGACTCCCTGTGAATAATATACACCTGTTTTTTATGCTATGGTCATGTTGTGGTGTGTCTCTGTCACACAGCTTTTAAGACTCACACACTGCAGAGTTTACCAAGCAGCAAATACAATAACGAAGAGTCTTACCCCGAAGTTGGAGGCGTTGAAGCGGTCACATGCGGAGACGTTGGTGATGGTCGTAGGATGGGCGTAGAAGGCGTTGATATTGGCCAACAGAGTACTCATCACAGCAGGAATACCAGACAACATGTACTTAGAGGACAGACAGGCAAAGTGACTGGAGAGAGACAGAGGGATGGAGAGAGAGAGAAAGGGAGAGAGACAGAAGGATGGAGAGAGAGATAAAGGGAGAAAGACAGAAGGATGGAGAGAGAGAGAAAGGGAGAGAGACAGAAGGATGGAGAGAGAGAGAAAGGGAGAGAGTGAGGGATGGAGAGAGAGAGAAAGGGAGAGAGAGAGAGGGATGGAGAGAGACAGAAGGATGGAGAGGGATGGAGAGACAGAGAAAGGGAGAGAGTGAGGGATGGAGAGAGAGAGAAAGGGAGAGAGAGAGAGGGATGGAGAGGACAGAAGGATGGAGAGGGATGGAGAGACAGAGAAAGGGAGAGAGAGAGAGGGATGGAGAGAGACAGAAGGATGGAGAGACAGAGAGGGATGGAGAGAAAGAGAGAGAGAGGCAGAGAAAGGGAGAGAGAGACAGAGAGAGGGAGAGAGACAGAGGGATGGAGAGAGAGAGAAAGGGAGAGAGAGAGAGGGATGGAGAGAAAGAGAGAGAGAGACAAAGAGAGGGAGAGAGACAGAGATGGAGAGGGATGGAGAGACAGAGAAAGGGAGAGAGAGAGGGATGGAGAGAGACAGAGGGATGGAGAGACAGAGAGGGATGGAGAGAAAGAGAGAGAGAGGCAGAGAAAGGGAGAGAGAGAGAGAGAGAGGGAGAGAGACAGGGGGATGGAGAGACAGAGAAAGGGAGAGAGACAGAGGGATGGAGAGAGAGAGAGAGAGAGAGAGAGAGAGAGAGGGATGGAGAGAGACAGAGGGATGGAAAGACAGAGAAAGGGAGAGAGAGAGAGGGATGGAGAGAGACAGAGGGATGGAGAGACAGAGAGGGATGGAGAGAAAGAGAGAGAGAGGCAGAGAAAGGGAGAGAGAGACAGAGAGAGGGAGAGAGACAGAGGGATGGAGAGAGAGAGAGAGAGAGAGAGAGAGAGAGAGAGAGAGAAAGAGAGAGAAAGAGAGAGGGAGAGAGACAGAGAGAAGGATGGAGAGAAAGAGAGAGAGACAGAGAGTGAGTGAGATGAAGAGAGGGAGTGAGATGAAGAGAGGGAGTGAGATGAAGAGAGAGACAGAAGGATGGAGAGACAGAGAAAGACAGAGAGGGAGAGAGATAACGAGAGAGAAAGAGAGAAAAATAACGTGTTATTTCTCCATCAGCCATCTCCTAAAAGTCAGATAGTGAGAGATTGATTGCAACGAAATCCTGACTGTCTCTGTAATGGGAAGGTGTGTGTGCGTGACAGGTCATGAGACATGTTTTTGATGAGTGTACTCAGTGTTATTGATGAGTTTACTGTACTCCTCAGTGTTATTGATGAGTCTACTCAGTGTTATTGATGAGTGTACTCAGTGTTATTGATGAGTGTACTGTACTCCTCAGTGTTATTGATGAGTGTACTCAGTGTTATTGATGAGTCTACTCAGTGTTATTGATGAGTCTACTCAGTGTTATTGATGAGTGTACTGTACTCCTCAGTGTTATTGATGAGTGTACTCAGTGTTATTGATGAGTGTACTGTACTCCTAGGTGTTACTGATCAGTGTACTCAGTGTTATTGATGAGTGTACTGTACTCCTCAGTGTTATTGATGAGTGTACTCAGTGTTATTGATGAGTCTACTCAGTGTTATTGATGAGTGTACTGTACTCCTCAGTGTTATTGATGAGTGTACTGTACTCCTCAGTGTTATTGATGAGTGTACTGTACTCCTCAGTGTTATTGATGAGTGTACTGTACTCCTCAGTGTTATTGATGAGTGTACTCAGTGTTATTGATGAGTGTACTCAGTGTTATTGATGAGTGTACTCAGTGTTATTGATGAGTCTACTCAGTGTTATTGATGAGTGTACTCAGTGTTATTGATGCGTCTACTCAGTGTCATTGATGCGTCTACTCAGTGTTATTGATGAGTGTACTGTACTCCTCAGTGTTATTGATGAGTGTACTCAGTGTTATTGATCAGTGTACTCAGTGTTATTGATGAGTGTACTCAGTGTTATTGATGCGTCTACTCAGTGTCATTGATGCGTCTACTCAGTGTTATTGATGAGTGTACTGTACTCCTCAGTGTTATTGATCAGTGTACTCAGTGTTATTGATCAGTGTACTCAGTGTTATTGATGAGTCTACTCAGTGTTATTGATGAGTGTACTGTACTCCTCAGTGTTATTGATGAGTGTACTCAGTGTTATTGATCAGTGTACTCAGTGTTATTGATGAGTGTACTGTACTCCTCAATGTTATTGATCAGTGTACTGTACTCCTCAGTGTTATTGATGAGTGTACTGTACTCCTCGGTGTTATTGATGAGTGTACTCAGTGTTATTGATCAGTGTACTCAGTGTTATTGATGAGTGTACTGTACTCCTCAGTGTTATTGATCAGTGTACTGTACTCCTCAGTGTTATTGATGAGTGTACTGTACTCCTCAGTGTTATTGATGAGTGTACTGTACTCCTCAGTGTTATTGATGAGTGTATGAGTGTACTGTACTCCTCAGTGTTATTGATGAGTGTACTCAGTGTTATTGATGAGTGTACTCAGTGTTATTGATGAGTGTACTCAGTGTTATTGATGAGTGTACTCAGTGTTATTGATGAGTCTACTCAGTGTTATTGATGAGTCTACTCAGTGTTATTGATGAGTCTACTCAGTGTTATTGATGAGTCTACTCAGTGTTATTGATGCGTCTACTCAGTGTTATTGATGAGTGTACTGTACTCCTCAGTGTTATTGATGAGTGTACTCAGTGTTATTGATGCGTCTACTCAGTGTCATTGATGCGTCTACTCAGTGTTATTGATGAGTGTACTGTACTCCTCAGTGTTATTGATGAGTGTACTCAGTGTTATTGATGAGTGTACTGTACTCTTCAGTGTTATTGATGAGTCTACTCAGTGTTATTGATGAGTCTACTCAGTGTTATTGATGAGTGTATTGTACTCCTCAGTGTTATTGATGAGTGTACTGTACTCCTCAGTGTTATTGATGAGTGTACTCAGTGTTATTGATGAGTGTACTCAGTTATATTGATCAGTGTACTCAGTGTTATTGATGAGTGTACTGTACTCCTCAGTGTTATTGATCAGTGTACTGTACTCCTCAGTGTTATTGATGAGTGTACTGTACTCATCAGTGTTATTGATGAGTGTACTCAGTGTTATTGATCAGTGTACTCAGTGTTATTGATGAGTCTACTCAGTGTTATTGATGAGTCTACTCAGTGTTATTGATGAGCGTACTGTACTCCTCAGTGTTATTGATGAGTGTACTGTACTCATCAGTGTTATTGATGAGTGTACTCAGTGTTATTGATCAGTGTACTCAGTGTTATTGATAAGTCTACTCAGTGTTATTGATGAGTGTGCTGTACTCCTCAGTGTTATTGATGAGTGTACTCAGTTATATTGATCAGTGTACTCAGTGTTATTGATGAGTGTACTGTACTCCTCAGTGTTATTGATCAGTGTACTGTACTCCTCAGTGTTATTGATGAGTGTACTGTACTCCTCAGTGTTATTGATGAGTGTACTGTACTCCTCAGTGTTATTGATGAGTGTATGAGTGTACTGTACTCCTCAGTGTTATTGATGAGTGTACTGTACTCCTCAGTGTTATTGATCAGTGTACTGTACTCCTCAGTGTTATTGATCAGTGTACTGTACTCCTCAGTGTTATTGATGAGTGTACTGTACTCCTCAGTGTTATTGATGAGTGTACTGTACTCAGTGTTATTGATGAGTGTACTGTACTCCTCAGTGTTATTGATGAGTGTACTGTAGTCCTCAGTGTTATTGATGAGTGTACTGTACTCCTCAGTGTTATTGATCAGTGTACTGTACTCCTCAGTGTTATTGATGAGTGTACTGTACTCCTCAGTGTTATTGATCAGAGAATGGAACCTTGGATGCCCGGGGCAATTGTGCAGTCATGGGGTTCACACACACACACACACACACACACACACACACACACACACACACACACACACACACACACACACACACACACACACACACACACACACACACACACACACACACACACACA
>NC_088422.1:9051171-9068671 GCF_034236695.1 Oncorhynchus nerka | reverse complement strand
AGGCAGGCAGGCAGGCAGGCAGGCAGCAGGCAGGCAGGCAGGCAGGCAGGCAGGCAGGCAGGCAGGCAGGCAGACAGCAGGCAGGCAGGCAGGCAGCAGCAGGCAGGCAGGCAGGCAGGCAGGCAGGCAGGCAGGCAGGCAGGCAGGCAGGCAGGCAGGCAGGACAGGCAGGCAGGCAGGCAGGCAGGCAGGCAGGCAGGCAGGCAGGCAGGCAGGCAGCAGGCAGGCAGGCAGCAGGCAGCAGACAGGCAGAGCAGGCAGATAGGCAGGCAGGCAGGCAGGCATTTTAGGCAGGCAGGCAGGCATTCCAGGCAGGCAGGCAGGCATTTAGGCATGCAGGCAGGCAGGCATTTAGGCATCAGGCAGGCAGGCAGGCAGGCAGGCAGGCAGGCAGGCAGGCATTTAGGCAGCAGGCAGGCAGGCAGGCATGCAGGCAGGCAGGCAGGCAGGCAGGCAGGCAGGCAGGCAGGCAGGCAGGCATCAGGCAGGCAGGCAGGCAGGCACGAGGCAGCAGGCAGGCAGGTTAGGCATGCAGGCAGGCAGGCAGGCAGGCAGGCAGGCAAGGCAGGCAGGCAGGCGGTGCATATTTGGGTAGGCAGGGGTACTTCAGGCAGGCAGGCAGGCAGGCATGCAGGCATGCAGGCAGGCAGGCAGGCAGGCAGACAGGCATGCAGGCAGGCAGGCAGAGTGGTAGCAGGCAGGCAGACAGGCAGGCAGGCAGGCAGGCAGGCAGGCAGGCAGGCAGGCAGGCAGGCAGGCAGGCAGGCAGTGCAGGCAGGCAGGCAGGCAGGCAGGCAGGCAGGCAGGCAGGCAGGCAGGCAGGCAGGCAGGCAGGCAGGCAGGCAGGCAGGCAGGCAGGCAGGCAGGCAGGCAGGCAGGCAGGCAGGCAGGGCAGGCAGGCAGGCAGGCAGGCAGGCTGGCAGGCAGGCAGGCAGGCAGGCAGGCAGGCAGGCAGGCAGGCAGGCAGGCAGGCAGGCAGGCAGGCAGGCAGGCAGGCAGGCAGGTGAGGCAGGCAGGCAGGCAGGCACTCCAGGGGCAGGCAGGCAGGCAGGCAGGCAGGTAGGCATGCAGGCAGGCAGGCAGGCACTGGCAGGCATGCAGGCAGGCAGGCAGGTTTAGGCAGGCAGGTAGGTAGGTATTTAGGTATGCAGGTAGGCAGGTATTTATGTGGGTGGCAGGCAGGCAGGCAGGCAGGCAGGGGCATGCAGGCAGGCAGGTGGGCAGGCAGGACAGGCATGCAGGTGGGTGCAGGCAGATACAGGCAGGCAGGCAGACAGACAGACAGGCATGCAGGCAGGCAGGCAGCATGCAGGCAGGCAGGCAGGCAGCAGGCAGGCAGGCAGGCAGGCAGGTTGCAGGCAGGCAGGCAGGCAGGCAGGCAGGCAGGCAGGCAGGCAGGCAGGCAGGCAGGCAGGCAGACAGGCAGGCAGACAGGCAGGCAGGCAGGCAGATTTAGGCAGGCAGGCAGATCAGCAGGCAGGCAGACAGGCAGCAGGCAGGCAGGCAGGCAGGCAGGCAGGCAGAGGCATTTAGGCACTGGTGCAGGCAGGCAGGCAGGCAGGCAGACAGGCAGGCAGGCAGGCAGGCAGGCAGGCAGGCAGGCAGGCAGGCAGGCAGGCAGGCAGGCAGGCAGGCAGGCAGGCAGGCAGGCAGGCAGGCAGGCAGGCAGGCAGGCAGGCAGGCAGGCAGGCAGGCAGGCAGGGGGGCAGGCAGGCAGGCAGGCAGGTGGGCAGGCAGGCAGGCAGGCAGGCAGGCAGGCAGGCAGGCAGGCAGGCAGGCAGGCAGGCAGGCAGGCAGGTAGGTA
Source organism: Oncorhynchus nerka (assembly GCF_034236695.1). NCBI lineage: Eukaryota > Metazoa > Chordata > Actinopteri > Salmoniformes > Salmonidae > Oncorhynchus > Oncorhynchus nerka. The sequence continues at coordinate 9,066,867 of NC_088422.1, read as the reverse complement.
GGCAGGCAGGCAGGCAGGCAGGCAGCAGGCATGCAGGCAGGCAGGCAGGCAGGCAGGCAGGCAGGTGCAGGCAGGCAAGCAGGCAGGCAGGCAGGCAGGCAGGGTAGGCATGCAGGCAGGCAGGCACTTCAGGCAGGCAGGCAGGCAGGCAGGCAGGCAGGCAGGCAGGCAGGCAGGCAGGCAGCAGGCAGGCAGGCAGGCAGGCAGGCAGGCAGGCAGGCAGGCAGGCAGGCAGGCAGGCAGGCAGGCAGGCAGGCAGGCAGGCAGGGGCAGGCAGGCAGGCAGGCAGCAGGCAGGCAGGCAGGCAGGCAGGCAGGCAGGCAGGCAGGCAGGCAGGCAGGCAGGCAGGCAGGCAGGCAGGCAGGCAGGCAGGCAGGCAGGCAGGCAGGCAGGCAGTGCAGGCAGGCAGGCAGTGGGCAGGCAGGCAGGCAGGCAGGCAGGCAGGCACAGGCAGGCAGGCAGGCAGGCAGGCAGGCAGGGCAGGCAGGTAGATAGGCAGGCAGGATTTAGGCAGGCAGGCAGGCAGGCAGGCAGGCAGGCAGGCAGGCATGCAGGTAGGCAGGCATTTAGGCAGGCAGGCAGACAGGCATGCAGGCAGGCAGGCATTTAGGCAGGCAGGCAGGCAGGCAGGCAGGCAGGCAGGCAGGCAGGGCAGGCAGGCAGGGGACAGGCAGGCAGGCAGGCAGGCAGGGCAGGCAGGCAGGCAGGCAGGCAGGCAGGCAGGCAGGCAGGCAGGCAGGCAGGCAGGCAGGCAGGCAGGCAGGCAGGCAGGCAGGCAGGCAGGCAGGCAGGCAGGCAGGCAGGCAGGCAGGCAGGCAGGCAGGCAGGCAGGCAGGCAGGGCAGGCAGGCAGGCAGGCAGGCAGGCAGGCAGGCAGGCAGGCAGGCAGGCAGGCAGGCAGGCAGGCAGGCAGGCAGGCAGGCAGGCAGGCAGGCAGGCAGGCAGGCAGGCAGGCAGATAGCAGGCAGGCAGCAGGCAGGCAGGCAGGCAGATAGGCATGCAGGCAGGCAGGCAGGCAGGCAGGCAGGCAGGCAGGCAGGCAGGCAGGCAGGGCAGGCAGGCAGGCAGCAGGCAGGCAGGCAGGCAGGCAGGCAGGCAGGCAGGCAGGCAGGCAGGCAGGCAGGCAGGCAGGCAGGCAGGCAGGCAGGCAGGCAGGCAGGCAGGCAGACAGGCAGGCAGGCAGATCAGCAGACAGGCAGGCAGGCAGGCAGGCAGGCAGGCAGGCAGGCAGGCAGGCAGGCAGGCAGGCAGGCAGGGCAGGCAGGCAGGCAGGCAGGCAGGCAGGCAGGCAGGCAGGCAGGCAGGCAGGCAGGCAGGCAGGCAGGCAGATAGATGATAGATAGATAGATAGATAGATAGATAGATAGATAGATAGATAGATAGATAGATAGATAGATAGATAGATAGATAGATAGATAGATAGATAGGCAGGCAGGCAGGCAGGCAGGCAGGCAGGCAGGCAGGCAGGCAGGCAGGCAGGCAGGCAGGCAGGCAGGCAGGCAGGCAGGCAGGCAGGCAGGGCAGGCAGGTAGATGATAGATAGATAGATAGATAGATAGATAGATAGATAGATAGATAGATAGATAGATAGATAGATAGATAGATAGATAGATAGATAGATAGATAGATAGATAGTTACGTAGGTAGGTAGGTAGATCGGTAGGCCTGTATGTGACTCCGTACCCAGGTTGTACCAGACGTCCATCTCTCCGCTGAGTGTTCTGACCTCGATGATGCTCTGACCCAGGAAGTCATCAGACTCTCTCTTGAGACGCTGTTTCACCCTGGACTTGATGTCATCATCCTCGTCCCAAACACGCAGCTTGATACGGTCCGACGTGTTGTGGCACTCACTGGGGAGGAGGGGTTCATACGGTGATGTCATTATTCAGTCTTTATACATTTATACATCGATATTTATGACTCAACATTTAACAAACAAAAAAAGCTGAAAAGGAGAAAGGGAGGAGGGAGGAAGAGGAGGAGGAGGAGGATTGTGGGAGATGTAGGCACAAAGGGTGAAGTCAAAGGATGGAGAAGGGAAGGGTTGAAGACGAAGAGAGGAAGAGGATTAGGAAGAAGGAGAGGGCGAGAAGAGAGGGTAAAGAAGAGGAGGAGAAGAAGGAAAAGTCTTACAAGTTGAACGTCTCCTCCCAGACAGGGTTGAGGTTTCCGTAGATGGTCTTGGTTCTCTTCTTAGTCTTCCCCACCTGAATGGTCACGTAGGGGTCACTGGAGCCAGTCCTGTCTTTAGCCTGGAGACCCTGAGCACTGACAACTAACACACACACACACACACACACACACACACACACACACACACACACGTTATTAGTCACACACACTTACTTTGACCAAGTCTGTCTGTCTGTCTGTCTGTCTGTCTGTCTGTCTGTCTGTCTGTCTGTCTGTCTGTCTGTCTGTCTGTCTGTCTGTCTGTCTGTCTGTCTGTCTGTCTGTCTGTCTGTCTGTCTGTCTGTCACCAAGCAGTGGCAGGCTGTTTCACCTCGGTAACTTCCCTGCAACTAAACATAACCATCTAGTACATTAGGCCAGATGTGTATCAGACAGCTGGTTGTTACTGTGGCTGTCTGACCAATTGTTGGATTTATTATGGATAAATGAATAAACAATATCCCCATTTTAAATAGAATTGTGTCTAGATAAACTTATACTCTGTATGTTTAATAGACAGTATGAGTTCATAAGAAGAAATTGTGTGACAGGAGAAAGGAGTAATAAAACCATTCCAACTGGGCAGGAACAAATGGGTTGTGGACTGTGTAAACACATAAGGTGGTTAGCCTATGGTTGACCCAACCTGAAACTTAGCTCTGGGGTTTTTAGATTAGGCAGTGAGTGCATTCCTAGGGTTTCTGTTAATTCAATCTGTCAGTTCAGTGGTGATCGATAATGTTGAGGGGTCAAAAGTTATCTGGGAGTGTGTTAGTAAGATAGAATGAACTCTTCACCTTACTTTGTCCTGTCGAGAGGGGGGCGGGGGTTTGTTAAAGACAGTGAAATGACGTCATGATCTGTATTTAAACTGATGCATGTGTTCGAGTGGGAGCGCGCTCCGAGAATAAATTCTAATACCTATTATTTAAAGACTGTTTATGCAAACAAGAAATCTTACAGATTCTCATAAAATAGATGAAGGGCTTTCAATTGATGAAAGCACATTGGCATAATTAAATGATACTAACACCAATCCAGGCACTACAGCGGGGAGAACGTGTTAAAATCACAGAGTCATTTTGGAACATGGTTAAAAAGTGCTGTGTAATAATAGTGTCATAACTATTCAAATATCTATTCAAAGACTTCTCCTCACCTTCTGGCAAAGGTACACAGGTACTATAGTGTCTTGTCAACTTCAACAGCGTGAATAAAACGAGATACACTCACACCCAGCAGGATATTTATGTGGTGGGGTGCTGTGGGGCGGTATGGTGGGGTACTGTTGTGGCGGTGTTGTGGGGTAATGTGGAGATGGTGTGGTGGGGTAATGTTGTGGAGGTGTTGTGGGGTAATGTGGAGATGGTGTGGTGGGGTACTGTTGTGGCGGTGTAGGGTAATGTGGGGATGGTGTGGTGGGGTAATGTTGTGGAGGTGTTGTGGGGTAATGTTGGAGAGGTGTGGTGGGGTAATGTGGGTAATGTGGTGGGGTAATGTTGTGGAGGTGTGGTGGGGTACTGTTGTGGAGGTGTGGTGGGGTAATGTGGAGGGGGTAATGTTGTGGAGGTGGTGGGGTAATGTTGTGGAGGTGTGGTGGGGTAATGTGGAGATGGTGTGGTGGGGTACTGTTGTGGAGGTGTGGTGGGGTAATGTTGTGGAGGTGTGGTGGGGTAATGTGGGGTAATGTGGTGGGGTAATGTTGTGGAGGTGTGGTGGGGTACTGTTGTGGGGGTGTGGTGGGGTAATGTTGGGGATGGTGTGGTGGGGTAATGTTGTGGAGGTGTGGTGGGGTAATGTGGGGATGGTGTGGTGGGGTAATGTTGTGGTGTGGTGGGGTAATGTGGGGATGGTGTGGTGGGGTACTGTTGTGGAGGTGTGGTGGGGTAATGTTGTGGAGGTGTTGTGGGGTGGGGTAATGTTGTGGAGGTGTTGTGGGGTAATGTTGTGGAGGTGTGGTGGGGTGTGGAGGTGTGGGGGATGGGGTGGTGGGGTAATGTTGGGGAGGTGTTGTGGGGTAATGTTGTGGAGGTGTTGTGGGGTAATGTTGTGGAGGTGTTTTGGGGTAATGTTGTGGAGGTGTTGTGGGGTAATGTTGTGGAGGTGTTTTGGGGTACTGTTGTGGCGGTGTTGTGGGGTAATGTTGTGGTGGTGTGGTGGGGTAATGTGGGGTAATGTTGGGCGGTGTGGTGGGGTAATGTGGGGTAATGTGGTGGGGTAATGTGGGTTGTTGTGGGGTACTGTTGGGGAGGTGTGGTGGGGTAATGTGGGGCTGGTGCGGTGGGGTAATGTGGGGATGTTGTGGTGCAGTGCGGTGGGATGTGTGGGGTGTGGTGCAGTGCGGTACTTTGTGGTGAGGTACAGTACGTACCGGTGATGGTGATCTTGGCAGACCACTTGGAGGTTCCGTCTAACACGTTCTGTTTTATAGTCTTCATCTGCTGCGCATGGAGCAGCTTAGTGACGGCGAACACAGCCCTGATCTCCTCAAAGATCTCCGGCTTGTTCCTCTCCCTGATCTTCATCCTGTCCTTCATGGCTGTGATGATGTGCTGGGTCCGGTCCTCTGCTCCTGTCTTAGAGCTCTTCTCAGCCGCCCCTGGATAAAGGGAAGGTGTGATGGGAGGAGATGGGGAGGAGAGAGGGACAGAGAGGGGGAGGAGAGGGGGACGAGAGGGGGACGAGAGAAGGGATTAGAGAGGGACGGAGAGGGGGAGGAGAGGAGGAGGAGAGGGGGAGGAGAGAAGGGAGGAGAGGGGGAGGAGAGAAGGGAGGAGAGGGGGACGAGAGAAGGGATTAGAGAGGGACGGAGAGGGGGAGGAGAGGGGGACGAGAGAAGGGATTAGAGAGGGACGGAGGGGGGAGGAGAGGAGGAGGAGAGGGGGAGGAGAGAAGGGAGGAGAGGGGGAGGAGAGAAGGGAGGAGAGAGGGAGGAGAGGGGGAGGAGAGAAGGGAGTAGAGAGGGACGGAGAGGGGGAAGAGAGAAGAGGAGAGGAGAGGGGGAGGTGAGAAGGGAGGAGAGAGGGACGGAGAGGGGGGAGGAGAGGAGAGGGAGAGGAGAGAAGGGAGGAGAGAGGGAGGAGAGTTACAGAAAAATTGAACAGCCTCAGCTTTTCATCCCCAACCTCCCCCTCATCTTCCCCTCTACCCTTCCTTCTCCCCTCCTATTCCTCCTCTACTCACTCTGCAGACAGTCAGCGTTGAGCAGCTCCTGGCACTTCTCGTGAACTTTGACCCCACACTCAGCACACCTCATGCCCTGGCGGGCGATCCCCCACAGCAGCCCCTCACACTCATAGCAGTAGGTGGGTGTGGAGGCAGTCCACACCTGGAAGGCATGGGGCGTGGTGCAGGAGATGGGGTAGATCAGAGCCTGCAGGGTTTTCTTATAAACGTGGCTCTTCTGTAGGAGTGTAAGGGGGGAGACATACAGAGAAAGACAGAAAAATAGATAGGAAGGAGAGAGAGAGAGAGAGAGATAGAGAGAGAGAGAAAGAGAGGTAGAGAGAGAGATAGAGAGGTAGGGAGCAAGAAAGAGAGAGAGACACACAAAAAGAGAAAATGAGAAAGTGAGAATTGTGTTTAGTCAGGTGCAGTAGGTGTCAGGGATGGTGGGTGGTGCAGAGCAGAGCAGAGTCGAGGTGCACACAGAACCGTAGGCTGAGGTATGAACACACACCAGGGAACTCAACCGTCTATTGTTTGTTTGGTTGGGACTGGAATGTTACAAAATATATGAGTCACTGTAAACCATCAAGAGAAGCAAGGTTAGGAGAGGAACTTATTCACAGAATGTGACAGGGATTGGTTTCATTTTTATTTTACTAGGCAAGTCAGTTAATAAGAACAAATTGTTATTTACAATGATGGCCTACCCCGGCCAAGCCCGGACGACGCTGGCCCAATTGTGAGCCGCCCATGGGACTCCCAATCACGGCCAGATGTGATACAGCCTGGATTCAAACCAGGGACTGCAGTTTTGCCTGTTGCACTGAAATGCAGTGCTTTAGAACGCTGTGCCACTCGGGAGCCATGCACCACTTGAACCAGGGATAGAGTTTAGGAGAGGAACTTATTCTCAGAATGTGACAGGGATAGAGGTTAGGAGAGGCACTTATTCTCAGAATGTGACAGGGATAGAGGTTAGGAGAGTAACTTATTCACAGAATGTGACAGGGATAGAGGTTAGGAGAGTAACTTATGTGACAGGGATAGAGGTTAGGAGGAACTTATTCTCAGAATGTGACAGGGATAGAGGTTAGGAGAGTAACTTATTCACAGAATGTGACAGGGATAGAGGTTAGGAGAGGAACTTATTCTCAGAATGTGACAGGGATAGAGTAACTTATTCTCAGAATGTGACAGGGATAGAGGAACTTATTCTCAGAATGTGACAGGGATAGAGGTTAGGAGAGGCACTTATTCTCAGAATGTGACAGGGATAGAGGTTAGAGAGGAACTTATTCTAGGAGAGACACTTATTCTCAGAATGTGACAGGGATAGAGGTTAGGAGAGTAACTTATTCACAGAATGTGACAGGGATAGAGGTTAGGAGAGTAACTTATGTGACAGGGATAGAGGTTAGGAGAGTAACTTATTCTCAGAATGTGACAGGGATAGAGGTTAGGAGAGTAACTTATTCTCAGAATGTGACAGGGATAGAGGTTAGGAGAGTAACTTATTCTCAGAATGTGACAGGGATAGAGGTTAGAGGAAAACTTATTCACAGAATGTGACAGGGATAGAGAACTTATTCACAGTAACTTATTCTCAGAATGTGACAGGGATAGAGGTTAGAGAGTAACTTATTCACAGAATGTGACAGGGATAGAGGTTAGGAGAGGTTCAGAATGTGACAGGGATAGAGTTAACTTATTCTCAGAATGTAACTTATTCTCAGAATGTGACAGGGATAGAGTTTAGGAGAGTAACTTATTCTCAGAATGTGACAGGGATAGAGCGGCCTTTCAGGTTATGTCGACATAGGACTCGTTTCACTGTGAATATAGATACTTTTGTACCTGTTTCCTCCAGCTACTTCACAAGGTCCTTTGCTGTTGTTCTGGGATTGATTTGCACTTTTCACACCAAAGTATTTTCATCTCTAGGAGACAGAACACGTCTCCTTCCTGAGGGGTATGACGGCTGCGTGGTCTCATGGTGTTTATACTTGCGTACTATTGTTTGTACAGATGAATGTGATAACTTCTGGCGTTTGGAAATTGCTCCCAAGGATGAACCAGACTTGTGGGGGTCTACAATTATTTTCTGAGGTCTTGGCTGATTTCTTTTGATTTTCCCATGATGTCAAGCAAAGAGGCGCTGAGTTTGAAGGTAGGCCTTGAAATACATCCACAGGTACACCACTCAAATGATGTCAATTATCAGAAGCTTCTAAAGCCATGACATCATTTTCTGGAATTTTCCAAGCTGTTTAAAGGCAGTCAACTTAGTGTATGTAAACTTCTGATCCACTGGAATTGTGATACAGTGAAGTATAAGTGAAATAATTTGTCTGTAAACAATTGTTAGAAAAAAATACTTGTTTCATGTACAAAACAGATGTCCTAACCGACTTGCCAAAACTATAGTTTGTTAACAAGAAATTTGTGGAGTGGTTAAAAAATTAGTTTTAATGACTCCAACCTAAGTGTATGTAAACTTCTGACTTCAACTGTATCACCGAATTGGTGAGGGCACTAGAACAGTCTGCAGCACCCGGCCTCACCCTACTAGAAGTCAAATGTCTATTATTTGCTGATGATCTGGTGCTTCTGTCACCAACCAAGGAGGAGCTACAGCAGCACCTAGATCTTCTGCACAGATACTGTCAGACCTGGGCCCTGACAGACCTGGGCCCTGACAGACCTGGGCCCTGACAGACCTGGGCCCTGTCAGACCTGGGCCCTGACAGACCTGGGCCCTGACAGACCTGGGCCCTGACAGACCTGGGCCCTGACAGACCTGGGCCCTGACAGACCTGGGCCCTGACAGACCTGGGCCCTGACAGTAAAATCTCAGTAAAACAAAAATAATGATGCTCCAAAAAAAGGTTCAGTCACCAGGACCACAAATACAAATTCCATCTAGACACCGTTGCCCTAGAGCACACAGAAAACTATACATACCTCTGCCTAAACATCAGCGCCACTGTTAACTTCCACAAAGCTGTGAACGAGCTGAGAGACAAAGGCCTTCTATGCCATTGAAAGGAACATAAAATTCAGCATACCAATTAGGAGCTGGCTAAAAATACTTGAATTGGTTATTGCCATATATTGTTGGGAGGTCTGGGGTCTGCTCACCAAAACAAGAATTAATTCAATTGGATAAACACTAAATTGAGACTCTGTATACAGAATTCTGCAAAAACATCCTCTGTGTACAACGTAAAACACCAAATAATGCATGCAGAGCAGAATTAGGCCGATACCCACTAATTATCAAAATCCAATAAAGAGCCATTAAATTCTACGTCCACCTAAAAGGAAGCGATTCCCAAACCTTCCATAACAAAGCCATCACCTACAGAGAGATGAACCTGGAGAAGAGTCTCCTAAGCAAGCTGGTCCTGGGGCTCTGTTCACAAACACAAACACCCCCCCCCCCCACAGAGCCCCAGGACAGCAGCACAATTAGACCCAACCAAATCATGAGAAAACAAAAAGACAATTACTTGACACATTGGAAAGAATTAACAAAAAAATAGAGCAAACTAGAATGCTATTTGGGCCTAAACAGAGAGTACACAGTGGCAGAAAAACGTACCAAACAGACCCCACAGAGCCCTAGGACAGCAGCACAATAAGACCCAACCAAATCATAAGAAACCCCCCAAAATGATTACTGACCCAAACTTAAGGCAAGCTTTGACTATGTACATACTCAGTGAGCATAGCCTTGCTATTGACAAAGGCTGCTGTAGAGAGAACTGACTCTCAAGAGAAGACAGGCTATGTGCTCACTGCCCACAAAATGAGGTGGAAACTGAGCTGCACTTCCTAACCTCCTGCCCAATGTATGACCATATTAGAGACACATATTTCCCTCAGATTACACAGACCCACAAAGAATTCGAAAAACAAACCCAATTTTGATAAACTCCCATATCTACTGGGTGAAATACCACAGTGTGCCATCAGAGCAGCAAGATTTGTGACCTGTTGCCACAAGAAAAGGGCAACCAGTGAAGAACAAACACCATTGTAAATACAACACATATTTATGTTTATTTATTTTCCCTTTTGTACTTTAACTATTTGCACATCGTTACAACACTGTATATAGACGTAATATGACATTTGAAATGTCTTTATTCATTTTTCGAATTTCTGTGAGTGTAATATTTACTGTTTGTTCACTTTTATTAATTATCTACTTCACTTGCTTTGGCAATGTTAACATATGTTTCCCATGCCAATAAAGCCATTAAATTGACATGTGAATTGAATAGAGAGAGAGAGAGAGAGAGAGAGAGAGAGAGAGAGAGAGAGAGAGAGAGGAAGAGAGAGAGAGAGAGAGAGAGAGAGAGAGAGAGAGAGGGAGAGACAGACAGAGAGAAGGCGGGAGAGAGGAGGTGGGAGAGGGAGAGAGGGGGAAAGGAGAGAGAGAGAGAGAGAGAGAGAGAGAGAGAGAGACAGACAGACAGACAGAGAGAAGGCGGGAGAGAGGAGGTGGGAGAGGGAGAGAGGGGGGAAAGGGAAGGGAGAGGAGAGAGAGAGAGAGAGAGAGAGAGAGAGAGAGAGAGAGAGACAGACAGACAGAGAGAAGGCGGGAGAGAGGAGGTGGGAGAGGGAGAGAGGGGGGAAAGGAGAGAGAGAGAGAGAGAGAGAGAGAGAGAGAGAGAGAGAGAGAGAGAGAGACAGAGAGAAGGCGGGAGAGAGGAGGTGGGAGAGAGAGAGTGAGAGGGACGGAGATTGGAGACAGGATACAGGATAGGGAGAGGGAGAGAACTGTACCAGGGAGAGCCACACTATGCTATTTATAAACTCACACCTCACACAAGAGGACCAAAGAAGGGTCAGGTAGAATAGATTGCCAAGAGTGGTGTGTGTAAGTGTGTGTGTGTGTGTGTGTGTGTGTCCTCTCACCAGCTCATGGTCCTTGATGGATGTATTTGTAGCCACAGAGAGCCCTGCCTTCCTGGCCTGCAACAGGGACTGAGATAGAGGGAATGAAAATGAAAGAGTTTTATTATGTACAAATACAATAACTGGGACTTAGTTCAACACTCAAATACATCACATTTTAATATTTTAGATACACTTTTGAATAGGAAGTCACATATTCATGGGGGAAGGTATGTGACGTTATCTACACACCTTCACATGTGAAAACAGATCGAGGGGGGGGGGTTCTTCTGCAAATGTGTAAACAGGGGATATGGTTTCTTAGCATTCAATTAATCAATCAAATACTTTTATAAAGCCCTTCTTACATCAGCAGCCTGCTGTCCAGAAACCCAGCCTGCTGTACAGAAACCCAGCCTGCTGTACAGAAACCCAGCCTGCTGTACAGAAACCCAGCCTGCTGTACAGAAACCCAGCCTGCTGTCCAAACCCAGCCTGCGGAAACCCAGCCTGCTGTACAGAAACCCAGCCTGCTGTCCAGAAACCCAGCCTGCTGTACAGAAACCCAGCCTGCTGTACACAGAAACCCAGCCTGCTGTGCAGAAACAGAAACCCAGCCTGCTACAGAAACCCAGCCTACAGAAACCCAGCCTCCTGTACAGAAACCCAGCCTCCTGTACAGAAACCCAGCCTCCTGTACAGAAACCCAGCCTGCTGTACAGAAACCAGGCCTGCTGTGCAGAAAGCCTCCCCAGCCTCCTGTACAGAAACCCAGCCTGCTGTACAGAAACCCAGCCTGCTGTACAGAAACCCAGCCTCCTGTCCAGAAACCCAGCCTCCTGTACAGAAACCCAGCCTGCTGTACAGAAACCCAGCCTGCTGTACAGAAACCCAGCCTGCTGTACAGAAACCCAGCCTCCTGTCCAGAAACCCAGCCTCCTGTACAGAAACCCAGCCTGCTGTACAGAAACCCAGCCTGCTGTACAGAAACCCAGCCTGCTGTACAGAAACCCAGCCTCCTGTACAGAAACCCAGCCTGCTGTACAGAAACCCAGCCTCCTGTCCAGAAACCCAGCCTCCTGTACAGAAACCCAGCCTCCTGTACAGAAACCCAGCCTCCTGTACAGAAACCCAGCCTCCTGTACAGAAACCCAGCCTGCTGTACAGAAACCCAGCCTGCTGTACAGAAACCCAGCCTGCTGTACAGAAACCCAGCCTCCTGTACAGAAACCCAGCCTGCTGTACAGAAACCCAGCCTGCTGTACAGAAACCCAGCCTACAGAGCCCAGCCTGTCCAGAAACCCAGCCTCCTGTACAGAAACCCAGCCTCCTGTCCAGAAACCCAGCCTCCTGTACAGAAACCCAGCCTCCTGTCCAGAAACCCAGCCTCCTGTACAGAAACCCAGCCTCCTGTGACACAGAAACCCAGCCTCCTGTACAGAAACCCAGCCTGCTGTACAGAAACCCAGCCTGCTGTACAGAAACCCAGCCTCCTGTACAGAAACCCAGCCTCCTGTACAGAAACCCAGCCTCCTGTACAGAAACCCAGCCTGCTGTACAGAAACCCAGCCTGCTGTACAGAAACCCAGCCTGCTGTACAGAAACCCAGCCTCCTGTACAGAAACCCAGCCTCCTGTACAGAAACCCAGCCTGCTGTACAGAAACCCAGCCTGCTGTACAGAAACCCAGCCTTCTGTACAGAAACCCAGCCTGCTGTACAGAAACCCAGCCTGCTGTACAGAAACCCAGCCTCCTGTACAGAAACCCAGCCTGCTGTACAGAAACCCAGCCTCCTGTACAGAACCCAGCCCCAGAAACCCTGCTGTACAGAAACCCAGCCTCCTGTACAGAAACCCAGCCTCCTGTACAGAGCCTCCTGTACAGAAATCCAGCCTGCTGTACAGAAACCCAGCCTCCTGTACAGAAACCCAGCCTGCTGTACAGAAACCCAGCCTGCTGTACAGAAACCCAGCCTCCTGTACAGAAACCCAGCCTCCTGTACAGAAATCCAGCCTCCAGCCTCCTACAGAAACCCAGCCTCCTGTACAGAAACCCAGCCTCCTGTAAACCCAGCCAGACCCAGCCTCCTGTACAGAAACCCAGCCTCCTGTACAGAAACCCAGCCTCCTGTACAGAACCCAGCCTCCTGTACAGAAACCCAGCCTGCTGTACAGAAACCCAGCCTCCTGTACAGAAACCCAGCCTCCTGTACAGAAACCCAGCCTGCCCTGTACAGAAACCCAGCCTCCTGTCCAGAAACCCAGACTCCTGTACAGAAACCCAGCCTCCTGTACAGAAACCCAGCCTCCTGTACAGAAACCCAGCCTCCTGTACAGAAACCCAGCCTCCTGTACAGAAACCCAGCCCCTGTACAGAAACCCAGCCTCCTGTACAGAAACCCAGCCCCTGTACAGAAACCCAGCCTGCTGTACAGAAACCCAGCCTCCTGTACAGAAACCCAGCCTGCTGTACAGAAACCCAGCCTGCTGTACAGAAACCCAGCCTCCTGTACAGAAACAGAAACCCAGCCTGCAGCCTGCTGTACAGAAACCCAGCCTACAGAAACCCAGCCTACAGAAACCCAGCCTCCTGTACAGAAACCCAGACAGAAACCCAGCCTCCTGTACAGAAACCCAGCCTCCCAGAAACCCAGCCTCCTGTACAGAAACCCAGCCTCCTGTACAGAAACCCAGCCAGAAACCCAGCCTGCTGTACAGAAACCCAGCCTCCTGTACAGAAACCCAGCCTCCTGTACAGAAACCCAGCCTCCTGTACAGAAACCCAGCCTGCTGTACAGAAACCCAGCCTCCTGTACAGAAACCCACAGAAACCCAGCCTGCTGTACAGAAACCCAGCCTGCTGTACAGAAACCCAGCCTCCTGTACAGAAACCCAGCCTCCTGTACAGAAACCCAGCCTGCTGTACAGAAACCCAGCCTCCTGTACAGAAACCCAGCCTCCTGTACAGAAACCCAGCCTGCTGTACAGAAACCCAGCCTCCTGTACAGAAACCCAGCCTCCTGTACAGAAACCCAGCCTGCTGTACAGAAACCCAGCCTCCTGTACAGAAACCCAGCCTGCTGTACAGAAACCCAGAAGCCTGGGTACCAGTCCGTTTGAGTGACACGGAGTGGAATGTTAGCTTTAACAGGTTCTGGATTTCAGGCTGAAAGGTTTCTATGGATCAGTTTTGTAATGTGAGTCAGACTGTGTGGTTGTCAGAAGACAGATCGTTATCATGTTAGCGGTTCTTAGCTCTTAGAGATGCTCTGATGTGTCCCTGTGTGTCTGGTCTCCCTCTCTTCCTCCACAGTGGACTGTGTGGTAACCGCATAAACACTCTAAGAGCCTCTCTCTCTCAATTCAATTCAATTCAAGGGCTTTATTGGCATGGGAAACATGTGTTAACATTGCCTAAGCAAGTGAGGTAGATAATATATAAAGTGAATATATAAAGTGAAATAAACAATAAAAATTAACAGTAAACATTACTCTCTCTCTCTGCTCTGCCCTCCCTCTCTGCCCTCTCTCTCTCTCTCCTCCTCTCTCTCTCTCTCTCTCTCTCTCTCCCTCTCTCTCTCCCTCTCTCTCTCTCTGCTCTCTCCTCTCTCTGCCCTGTCTGTCTGTCTGTCTGTCTGTCTCTCTCTGTCTGTCTGTCTGTCTGTCTCTCTCTGTCTCTCTGTCTGTCTGTCTGTCTGTCTGTCTGTCTGTCTGTCTGTCTGTCTGTCTGTCTGTCTGTCTGTCTGTCTGTCTGTCTGTCTGTCTGTCTGTCTGTCTGTCTGTCTGTCTGTCTGTCTGTCTGTCTGGCTCCATGCTAAATGGCTAGAATGCTCTGAGGAGAAAAACAGGAGACAAACTAAGAGCCCACTCTGCCATCGTAATCACGGTCCGTATGAGGTGTGTTAAACGTACGACAGCTTGTGTGTGTGGGAGAAGTGTTGGACGGGAATAATAATAAATATACTAAGTGTATTTTGTTAACGTGAAGTAAGGCGCCAGACTCGTTTCATAACGTAACAGCAGATTGTTTGTTTTTTGCTGTTAACAAAGAGAAGAGCAGATGGTCACTTGACTTTGTGGAGTACCAGAACACGTTGACTAAAGCTCAGGTCTACTTTCTCTCGCTACGGTTTGACTGTTGAGCTCAGAGTGTTGTTGACTTGTTGTTGTCAATGTGTGCGGCCGTGAGCATTGTGCAGTCGTGACACCCAGCTTGTGTTTCCAAAACAGAGAGGATCTGCCTGTCTTTGTCTCCTTCTGTATGTGTATCGTAGACTAAATGATGTTGTTTATTGTGTGTACATAATATGTGTGTGTGTGTGTGTGTGTGTGTGTGTGTGTGTGTGTGTGTGTGTGTGTGTGTGTGTGTGTGTGTGTGTGTGTGTGTGTGTGTGTGTGTGTGTGTGTGTGTGTGTGTGTGTGTGTGTGTGTGTGTGTGTGTGTGTCCATAGCATCTACTCCTCCATGCTATCATACAGTATTATACTGGTATTTAGACATTCATGTCACTGGGATTGGAAGGACAAATGGCCAAAACCTGGAGGAGAAAACTCACTGACTCTTACCATTGTCTGAGGGAAGAGAGAGACAGGGCAGGCAGAGAGAGAGAGAGAGAGAGGGCAGGCAGAGAGAGAGAGAGAGACAGGGCAGGCAGAGAGAGAGAGAGAGACAGGGCAGGCAGAGAGAGAGAGAGAGAGAGACAGAGCAGGCAGAGAGAGAGAGAGAGACAGGGCAGGCAGAGGGAGAGAGAGAGAGACAGGGCAGGCAGAGGGAGAGAGAGAGAGACAGGGCAGGCAGAGAGAGACAGAGAGACAGGGCAGGCAGAGGGAGAGAAAGTCTTTATTATTTTGTAATATATTACTTTACCTTAATAGATGTCTTATTTATGTATTAATTTACTTCCACAGATGTTATTCTAGGTTTGTCTGATGTTATTCTAGGTTTGTCTGATGTTATTCTAGGTTTGTCTGATGTTATTCTAGGTTTGTCTGATGTTATTCTAGGTTCGTCTGATGTTTTCTAGGTTTGTCTGAGGTACTGTAAATTCAGGGGTGAAAGGTCAAAATGACAATAGGTAAGAGGGCAGGGTTGAGGGGTCAAAAGAACTCACCAGCTCGCTGACCAGGGGGATAGGCTGTTTTTTGCGGAGGTCAGGCATACTGTCGATCCCAAAGGGCGTGGCACCACTAAACACACACAGTTATAAACAACAAAATAAAAACACAGGATCAAATATATTAGAGGTTATAATTACAGGAGTATGTTCAGACACACACACACAGACACACACACAGACACAGACACACACACACACACACACACACACACACACACACACACACACACACACACACACACACAGAGGCAGTGTCACTGACGCAGGCTTGGCCCACGGGTGCTTGCTAGGCTCTCCATCTCTGTCTCGGCCCTGTAATAGAGGTCAAAGGTCAGAT